>NW_028301798.1:0-37766 GCF_054131105.1 Drosophila navojoa
TACTAGAGACTTGTGCTTCGGTATACACATACATTTGAACATTATGATTACGTTCTGAAAGTTTTATTACGATCGTACGTCTAGAAATTAAATTATTCAACAAATAAGTTTTCATTATATTGCCAACATTGCAGCGCAACCCAAGCGCAATCGCCTGTATATGTGAGTGTGTGTATATGCGTGTGTTTGTTTGTATGCGTCTGTGTGCGTGTGTTTGTTTGTATGCGTGTGTGTGTGTGTGTGCGTGTGTGTTTGCTAATTATTATTGAAATATCAGTTGCTTGTAGGGTTCAGGGGATCTCGTAGTCGAGCTGTCTCGACTAGAGCTTTCTTTCTTGTTTTTTTTACATTTGTCTTACGGCAAGGATCTGAACCTCGATACGAGAATCAATTATGCCTGCAAATTCCTTGTATTTTCGTTTTAATGTTAATTATTAATGACATTTGTCTTACGGCAAGGATTTGAACCTCGATACGAGAATCAATCTCGTACCACCATTATGCCGACCAATTTTCTGTATTTTCGTTTTAAGAGTCGTCTCGGCAAGGATTTGAACCTAGATATTGCCAGTAGCACCATTTTGCCACGATTTCCTTTATGTTATAGAATTTATCTAGTGCACTAACACTTGCTAGAAATTATGTTATTCTTTATTGTATTATGTTATGGCAAGGACTTTCACCCCATTACTTTGCAAATCACAGAAGTACTTCGTAATTTTGCCAACAATTGCCCAATTGGATTGGAACAATTTATTTGTACTTGCTTTTTTTAAAAGGATATTTTTATAGAATTATTGGCACGTCACCATTTCCCTTTATTTCCGTGAAGAATGTGGGTCCCTGCTTGGGCGCCAGTTAAGCGCTCCCACACTAGAGTACTAGTAATTGGGGACGCTGTGTTAGGTTCTTGTGAATATATAACAAGTTTGTGTTCAATGAAATAATATATTTTATATAATCTGGAACAATAGGTCTAAACTCTCTCTAGTCCGAATATAAACTGATCTAAATCTGTTCTACTCGTTAGGTTCTCCCCTTGAATGTCTGACTGGACTCTCCAGCCTCCTCCTCCCGCCTCTGTCTGTCTGTCTGTCCGTATGTATGAACGCGTCGATCTCAGATGATATATTTATTTTTTTTTTAATTGTCCGCGCGCATATCGAATAATCACTAAAAACGATAAGTCAATCCGATATTTTTTGATCGATTAAAAACCTTATCAAAAATCAGTTATAAAATTATATCTCCCACATCCTCACCATCATGTTTGTAAAAGAAGTATTTCAAATACTAGAGACTTGTGCTTTGGAATGTACACTCACTGAACCGCCTCACATAACTTTGTTATTTTTTTACAATGGGTCAAGGAACGCGCGCAAGTCGCGGCGATCAGCAACTCTGTCCTTCGCGGCGAAAGTTCGAAGAGCCGACGCCGTGGTGAGTTGCATTGCCGACGCCGAGGCCGATCGCGGCGGAGGCTTAGAGGCGGACGATGAAGAGAAAATTAGATTATTAAGTTTTGAGCAGCGAAGAGTAGCGGGTGAGCGCAAATAGCCTACTAGAATTTAAGTGTTGTTTTCTTTTTAAGTGAAGTAAATGCGGATAGCGAAAAGAGCGCATGTAGCGTATTAAAGTTGCTGAAAAATAAATTGAAAAGAAATGAAAACGAAACTCGGCGTATTATTTATCTTATGATCTAAATACTAACAACGGTAGTGAGCTGGCTTCAGTGGCAGCGCTGCCTGTTGTATATATGTAATATGTAATACTAACATAGGTAGCTTATATATAGGAAGTGAAAAGAAAGCTATTTGAGTAAAGCGTGTTATGCACATACACATATACTCTGAAAGCGGTCACTGCATGGTATTTATGTTGCGTCGGCTTGTTTGGGGTTCGATACACTCTTAGTATGTCATATTTCGGTGTACTTGAACTGTACTTGAATATGAATAAGTTTATGCAATAATGAGTAAGTGTCGTTGTCTTCTAGTGTAAACAATATATAGAGAGTATATACTTGACATAGTGGTGAGCATTCACGAAGTGAATTAGTATATTGGTTTTTGTGCAATGTCCGTCTTGCTGTCCGTCCGTCTGTCCGTCCGTCTGTCCGTCTGTACGTCTGTCCTTCTGTCCGTCTGTCCGTCTGTCCGTATGAACGCAGTTCAGTTCGCCGCTATTGAAGCTAGAGACTTGAAATTTGGAGCACATACTCGTGTATAACTCCGATTTATAAAGTGTTAAAATTTTTCCGATCCGCCTACTAGGGGCGTGGCAAATCGGAAAATGCATTTTCCGATATACCAGAAATCATGTTAGTTGAAGAGCTAGAAAGTTGAAATTTGGTATGTAGATCCGCGTTGAACCCCCAAGTCCAAAATATATATCTACGCCCATTGGGGGCGTGGAAAATCAGATAAAACTGTATCTTCCTAAAGTTCTAAAGCTAGAACGTTGAAATTACGCATTGGAATAGCCGCGTCTGCGATTGATCGCTTGACAAGCCAACGGATGCCAATTGTATACATTTACATAAATGTTCACTGTTGCCTTCCGCAGCATCGGATCACATAGCCGTGCCAGCATTTGACCGCTTGACAACCCAACGGCTCACATAGAGAACTAATGTATATGCCCTTTGCATTTTTATTTGATTTTTATATTTGATTCATTCAATAAAAGCTACTCAAACCGTAAAGATCGAATACCTTTCCTACACTTTGTACCGTACAGTATATCATTTAGGGCCTTGCCTGACGATGATTTAGCAGAATCGTCAAACACAACTCGTAGCTTTGTGGTACTGCTATCTGGTTTCAACACACAGTGATGTGTGTCCTTCATGTGTCCAAGTTTTTCGTAATCCTTCATGAATTCTACGTAGTAGGTCTGGATCACGGCACAGCCTCTTTTCCAATGCACTATAGGAAAAAAATCCCGAAATTTTGGCATCAATTCTAAAAATAGAGCTAGGCGGTTGAAATTTTACATACACCTAAGATAGACTAATTTAGAATTTCGAATTTTTTTTTTTACGATTTGACCACGCCTTCTTCCCGCCTCCTTGTTACCCATTAATGAAATCATATGTACTTTACACATAAATTTTTTAAAATATTTTATATATATCTTACATTACATATTTTCAGATAAAAATGAATGTATATAGCTTATTATATAATGAAAAAATTTAAATGTGTACTATCATTCCGTTTATACCCTGTTTTATTTTTATTTTACAATAATTACCACATACTCAAAAAATTAACATCAATAATCATAATTGTTGGCGTGTATTGGTGCGATAAGCAGAACTGCAACGTTTGGTTGTTCAAGTGAGACTAAATTTATTACGCTTCTTAACATCTAAGTACATGATAGCGTTGCCACTTATGCAATATTAGAACTGCCATATCAACACTCTTCCTCAATTCTTATATTACATTAGGCCGATCAACGCTGTGCATTTCATATGTTTTACTTTTGACAAATTCTTAGTTAATATATCGGCAACCATTTCACTTGATGGACAATGAGATAACTCAATTAACTTATCTGCATAACAATTACGTATATGGTGATATTTGGTATCAATATGTTTGCTTCGCGCATGATATACAGGATTCTTAACCAGATTTAATGCGCTTACATTATCATCATAGATTTTAATACACTTTCTCTTAAAATATGGATTAATTTCGCCTATTAACTTTCTTAAGTAAATCGCCTCTTTTGCAGCATCAGAGAGCGCCATATACTCCGCCTCAGTACTGCTCAGCGCCACCGACTTCTGTTTTTTCGAGGTCCACGAAAATGCCGAGCCCCCCCACATGAATGCATATCCTGTGAAAGACTTCCTATCAGTTGAGTCTCCAGCCCAATCTGCATCTGCATAGCCAGCAATCATCTCTCCGGTCTTCTCATAGACTAGCGCTAGATCTGCCGTGTTGTGCAGATACCTCAGAACTTGCTTTGCTGCTGCGAGATGTTCGCTGTGTGGATTTGAATTCCTTTGTGCTAGCTTGCACACTGAATGCAAGATGTCCGGTCGTGTGCATAGCGCAATATACATCAGCGAGCCAATCACAAACTGATACTTTGTGATATCAACGTGCTTACACAACTCTCCCTCGCAGTTCACTTGGAAGTTAGCTTCCAATGGTATTGACGTAGTGCGGCAGTTGGGCATGCCCATCTCATCGAGCAGACCCACTATATGCTTCTTTTGGCTCACACGAATCGCACCAGTCGTTCCTTCTCGCTGAATTTCAAGGCCCAAGAAGTTCGTTACTTGACCCTTGTCCACTATCTGAAATTCAGAAGAAATAGCCGCTTTAGTAGCTACTATCTCACCCATGCTTGAAGATGCCAGCAGCATATCATCTACGTATACTGCAATCAGGTTTATCGTCTCGCTCTCGCATGCCCTGCATCCCATTTTGGTTAGAGCGCCGTCCAGCTTAGTGCTCCAAACCCAACCAGCTTGCTTCAGGCCCTACAGTGACCTTTTAAGCTTCAACACACATCCAGAATGGTCATCGTAGAGTTCTGGCTGTTGCATGTAGATATCTTCTTCCAGAATGCCGTTTAAGTATGCCGTCGAAACATCAAGTTGATGTACATAAAGCTCATATTCTGCATCCATAGCCAGGATCATCCGTATTGTACTATAGCGCACTACTGGAGAATACGTTTCTTTGAAGTCTATGCCATACCTCCGGTTGCATCCTTTTGCTACCAAGCGCGCTTTGTAGCGCTCAACCTCTCCAGATGAATTCGTCTTTAAGGTGAACACCCATTTGCAGCCTATGGGCTTCTGACCATGTGGTAACTGAACCAGGTCCCATGTGTCGTTACACATCAATGCGTTGTACTCTTCCTGCATTGCAGCTTTCCATTCATCTGCTTGTGGACTCGATTGTGCTTGCTGCACGGTTAAAGGGACTTTAATGTTACTGCTTAACATTACATTAGCCATGTTCTATTGCTTAGTTGGCCGTCCTCTCAAGCCCGTCCTGATTATTTTAGGCCTACCTGGCCCTCTTTTTGGCTGTTCAACTTCGTCAGCATCTTCGTCTGGTTGGTCCTCCGTATTCTCTTGTATATCTTCATGATCAGCATTATCATTAGCATTAGCGGTAGCTTTCTCGGTTGACTCAGGTACGCTGTCCTCGATAAAGTAAACATCTCTGCTAATCTTCACGTCACCTGTGTTCTTATCGAACAGTCGATATGCTTTTGACGACTCTGAGTATCCAACCATAGTATACTCTTTCCCTTTCTCCTGGAACTTCTTCTTTGGACCTTTTTCCAGTGCAATCGCTGTACATCCAAACACTCTCAAGTGCTTGACAACTGGCTTCAGCCCTGTAAACGCCTCGAAAGGTGTTATGCCATCCAGAGCTTTCGCTGGTGATCGGTTTCTTAGATATGCAGCGCACGCGACTGCCTCCGCACAGAAACTCTCGTTTAATGCAGCACTATTAAGCATTACTCTGGCCATCTCAACCAGTGTCCGGTTGCAGCGCTCTGCAACATCATTTTGCTGCGGGGTGTACGGTGCAGTCAGCTGCCGTTTAATACCAGCCAATCTAATATACTCGTCAAAATCTTTGTTGACATACTCTGTACCATTGTCACTTCTAATCGTTACATGCTCTTTAAATATCTTGGTCACCTCAGATTTCTGCTTTATAAAGTAAACATGAATGTAACGGCTCTTATCGTCAATCATTGTGAGAAAGTATCTGGCGCCGCCATTCGATACTTGCCTTATAGGTCCACACACGTCACTATGTATCAACTCACATATTTCGTTTGCTCTATTCTTTGAATCTTCAAACGGTTTAGCGTGACATTTACTTTTTAAGCAACTTATGCAATCAAAATGTTCAATGACAGAGCTTACTGCCAATCCACGCACCATTTCTTTACTTTTCAGCTCCCGAAGACTCTGCACATTTATATGGCCGTATAGTGCATGCCACTTCTTGATATCATAAGCATTTTTCGATAAACATAACTTTTCAGTATTTTTTGTTTCACACAGAAACAGTCCGCTGATCCTCTTGTCAATTAATATAATTATGTTCTCGCTGTCAACAACAGAGCATCCATTGGCAACTGCCTTTCCAACTGATATGAAATTACATTGCAGCCCTGGTACATATAATACGTCTTTTAAAGTAATTTCAAAGCCACACAGACTATTGATAACTACTGTGCCTCTGCCACAAGCCGTCGTAAAGTTATTTCCAGCCAACTCGATACCTTGCTGACCACACTTAAAGCATTTAAAATTTCGGCGTCTCTCTGTCGTCTCATTTATACCCCGTCCTTTGCCTTCTTGTCCCGTCTGCCTTGCCGAAAATGATTGCGTAGCTTCTCTTTGGTCGCAAATTTTTCGCCTCTCGTTCTCCTCTGACAGTTTGCATTTTATGCTGTTGAAGCTCGGCAACTCATCACGAGCCTCTAATGCAACAACAAAGTTCTCGAACGATGGTGGTAGACTTGCCAATAGCATGATGACAATGAGCTCTTCTTGTAACGTAATTCCAATCGCTGATAGATTTTCAACAATGTTTGAAATTTCCATGATGTACGTTTGCAGATTTTCTCCTTCTCATTCTCTTGTTCTAAAGCTGTTTAAACAATGTTACTCTCCGCACGGGTCCAGATGATCGATGTAGCTTTTTCAGTTCGTTCCATACATCTTTAGTGTAAATGCATCTCTTCACGTAGTTTACTTGCGACGAACTCATCGACAAAATTAGCACTGCCTTAGCTTTGTCGTTCTCGCGTTTCCATGCCTTAAACGCATCACTCGTTTCATCTTCTGGCTTCACATACTCATTTGAAACCACGGCCCATAAGTTTTGATGAACCAAAACAGTCATAGTTGGTGTCATCTAGTTTTTCTATATTGTACATAGAACTCATTTTTTCAGTTTGTTAACTTTTCTGCTTGCAATGTCCGTTATGCACAGAAACTTCTCCAGCTCACTTTTTTCCCTCTGCTTTACACTATTTCTTTGCACACATATATAAGCCCTGGGCCCATAACCTTTTGGCGAGTATTGGTGCGCTAGTGGATAAGCAGAACTGCAACGTTTGGTTGTTCAAGTGAGACTAAATTTATTACGCTTCTTAACATCTAAGTACATGATAGCGTTGCCACTTATGCAATATTAGAATTGCCATATCAACAATTATTTTCTTCATCCAATTCGATATTTGGGTCGAAATTGTTTGCATCATCCTCATCTGCAGCTTGTAAACTTTCAGTTTCATTTGTATCATCTTAATGCGCGATTTGCGGAGGCTCAATCAGAGCAAACAGATCAATCACTTCGCTTGAAAATTTTAATTTTCTGTGAAGCTTCTGTCTTTTTTTTAAGACAAAGACTTGACTAAAGCGGATCAGATGAATCTGATGCCCTGTGAAAAACATCAGTGATGTTGTTTAGTCTACTGCTCTTTCTGGCATGCGACCTTCTGTCATTTTTATAAATTTTGTTTTGAGCTTCTGATGCGTTTTCTCCGAGAACACTAACAGGAACTATGCAGCTATCCATTATTTGGTATCCATGGATCAAAACTTTGTGCACAGTTGGGGACATGGGATACCAAGAATAGTTCTATAGAAGTTGGTAAATTGCCTTCTATTTTCTTTCTTATCTCACTCGCATTCTCACTGTGCATTGTTTTTCGTAGAACGAATGCCATATCATTTTCTTTGCATTTTTTTGCTGAAACCGATGCAGCATGTATAAGCAGTTGGGTTGTGTGTTCTTCTAGACTTGCAAGATCAGAAGCTAATTTTCTCTTCAGAAATACTGTTTCCTACATTTTCATCCACATTATTATTAATTTTTTCAATCATAAACAATTTCACCGCGTCTGCTTGGCGATTGTTGCTTGCTCATACGTCTAGAAGCTCTGAGCGCTTAAACTCATACTTAGCTATAAAAACGTTATCTTTTTGAAATGGAGCAAAAAGGAGCAAAAACGGTTAATAGTCTCTTATAATAGAGGGTTCAGACAATACGTTTGCATTTAAACTTCATCACTAATTGCCTCTATTTGTAAGTTATACTCCACGAAACAAGAACAATTTATTTATTTTTGAGCTAAAATACACAACAAAACATTGAAAAATTAGACAAACAAATGTACTCAAAAATATGAATTGACAATTTATAGTACATACCATCAGTAATGTTTTCCATTTTTAAAGTTATAAATTTTATTTTTATTTACCGCAGTACTAAACTTGAAAGTTGCACAATTTTTCCCGCGCTCTATTTGCATACTGTAGTAGGCCTTTAATCTAATTTCTTTATTTCTTAATCTCATAACTTATTCATCTCCTAATTTCACACGTCTTCTCTTGTTCACAGTCAAACCTAAATTATATCGATCTACCTCTTCTTCTTCTATTACTCAAAATGGCACGTCACATATCGACAACCTTCCCAGCAACCGATATGGTTAACTATCGATCGATGTGTATCTATCGATGGTTAACCATAACGCTGTTACCTAACATAGGCTAGTAGCCTGTTACAATTCGGCCATCCTGACTCTGAGATAGCCCTCTATCTCTGTTAATTTTGTATAACTGTTTACATATTTTATACTTAAATTCTTAAAAATAATATTGCGCTTACATGTTTGATAACAAAAATTCTTATAGATATATACATATATATATATTTACATGTTTTGAAAATAAAATTATTAATTAAATGTTGCATACTAGTTTTGACATTAATATTCATAATACATTGTCTCTCTTATGCTTTTATCCAATGTCTTAAATTGTTTGCACTCCAAACGCCCTGATAAGGATTCCTGGATAATTGGAAGCCGTCAACGTCTTTTATCAAATACCTATCGTTCTTCAGTACTTTATCTATAACATATGGTCCTTTGGATTTAGGTATTAATTTTCTTGATATTCCCACCGTGCTGTCGAAATTTTTAACCATTACATAATCTCCTGGCTTGTATACGCTTGCAGCTTTTCTAACATTATTGAAGTTCTCTTCGTTCCTTGCTTGTGATGCAGATTGATATTGTTGTGCCTGTTCTCTAATATCTTCTAAATTTTGTGAACTGTATGTATCTAATCCTGTTATTTTCTCTAATTGTCCTTCTAAACTATCACTAATTTCCCCCTTTTGCGCTATTCCGAATAACATTACGCTTGGCAATTGCTTGGTGCTACAATGTTGAGTGTTATTCAAAACGTATTCCACTTTTTCAACTATCGTATCCCAATTCTGTCCATTATCGACTTCTATTAGTTTAGCTATCATCGGACCTAAACTTCTGTTTATTCGCTCCACTTGTCCATTCGCTTGTGGCGATCCTGTTGCAATCCTGACATGCTTTACCTTTGTTTCTTCTAAAAATTGGTCGAATTCCGTTGACGTGAAACAACTTCCTCTATCCGATACAATACATTCTGGCTTACTGTATGTTCTAAAATATTCTCCCAACGCCTTTACTACTTCCTTAGTGCTTGTTGTTTTAGTAGTGAATAATCTGACAAACTTTGTAAACCCATCTACTACTGCAAAAATGTATTTCTTCGATCTGCCGTTATCCACTGGTCCATAATGGTCAATATGAATTATTTGGAAAGGTTTATTTCCCTTTGGAATACTATGTAGTAACTCTTCTGCTTTGCCCGTTCTAGGCGAGAATGCTATGCATTTCAAACAATTTTCAATATGTTCTAAAATTTTCTTTTTCATATTGGGGAACCAATATGATTTACTTATTGCATTAAGCATCTTGTCCCTTCCAATGTGCCCTAATTCATCGTGATATTTGTACAATACATGTTCTTCCATCTTTTCTGGTACATAAAATAATAATCTTTCATCGTTTGTCTTTCTAAATACAACACCATTTCTCATTTCAAATAATTTGTGCTCTTGTTTCTCTAACAATTTTCTAATTTCTTGTAACTTTGCGTCTTTTGTTTGGCAAATAATTAAATTAGTCTCAAAACTATTTGCTTCTGTTACCATAATGGTATTATTGTATCTACTCAATGCATCTACATGCTGCATTTGACTTCCGGCCCTGTGCACTAATTCGTAATCAAACTCTTGCATTTCCAGTGCCCATCTTGCAATTCTAGGGTTAAGATCTATTTTATTTAATGTCAAAGTAAGAGAATTGCAATCCGTTACTATTTTAAATTTCTTGCCTTGCAAATATATTCTAAATCTCCTAAGTGCATTAATAATGGCTAAGGTTTCCAGCTCGAAACTATGATATTTTGCTTCCGTTTCTGTCGTTCGCTTTGAAAAATAAAATACAGGATGCAGCTTTCCGTCTTCTTTTTTTTGTAAAAGCACGGCTCCAAATCCCAACGCACTGGCATCACAATGCAATTCTGTGTCATCTTTATGATTATACAACGCTAATACCGGTGCTTCTAACAATTTATCCTTTAAGCATAAAAAACAATTGAGTTCCTTTTCTTCAAATTGAAATTTCCTATCTTTCCGCAATAAGTCATACAACGGTTTTGCCAAAGTTGAAAAGTCTTTTATAAATCTTCTGAAGTATGAACACAACCCGAGAAAACTTTGCACTGCTTGAACTTTATTAGGTGTGGGGAAATTTTTTACCGCTTCTAATCCCTTATCATCTGCTTTAATGCCATCTTCTGATATTACAAATCCCAAATATTTAACCTTGCTCTGCAAAAATTCGCATTTATCCAGCCTTAACTCTAATCTGTTCTCTACTAATCGTTTTAAAACCTCTTCCAGTATCTTGAGATGCTCGGACACATTTTCGCTGACAATCATTATATCATCCATATATACGATTACCTTGCTTTCCTTTATTAAATCTGCAAATATATCATTAACGAACCTTTGAAAAATTTGCGGAGCAGTTTTTAATCCCATAGGCATTCTCAAAAACTCAAACTGTCCTAACGGCGTAACAAACGATGTGTATTTTACGGACTCTTTTTCTACAAAAACATGAAAATATCCATTCTTAAGATCAAGCTTAGTGAAAACACACTTTCCTACCAGTCTGTCTAACAAATCATCAATTAACGGCAAAGGATAATTATCTTTGATCATGATCTTGTTGAGTTTTCTAAAATCAACGCACATTCTTAAGTATCCTGTTTTTTTCTTTACCAATACTATTGGCAAAGCATACTCTGAGCAACTAGGTTGTATGATGCCATCTCTAAGGTATTCGTCTAACATTATCTGTAATTTTTCCTTTTCAGTGTATGATAACCTTCTTGGTGAACAGCTGAACGGTTTTGCTTTCTCAATTCGTATATTCATTTCACATTTGTTCTTAGGTTTCACTGGCTTTTCAGCAGCTACATATGCCATTTTCATCAATCTAATTAGTTTTTCTCTTACATCATAACTAATGTTTTCACCGATAGTATATGTCTCTTTTTCATTGTCTGCTTCAACCATATTAATTTGAAGCATGCTGTTTTCAAAATTATCGTCAAAAATACTTTTGCTATTTATTTCCATTGAATTTTCTAAACACTCTTTTGAACTATCGTTCTCTTCTTTGCCTAATAATTTTTCTTCTAACTCTTTATTATTTGACCATTTAGCTAACAGTTTCTTTTCTAAGTTTTTATTTTCTAACAATTTATCTAACAATTTCTCTTCTAATTCTTCATTTTCTAACAATTTATCTAACAATTTCTCTTCTAATTCTTCATTTTCTAAAAATTTATTCTCTAACGTACTTAATTTTCCTTTTGCCGCATCATCGTTTTTTCTAAGTTTTGCTATAATAGGCTTCGATTCGATCAACGTGCTGGTTGTTCTTTCCACTGAAATCATTCTCAGAGCGTTTGGGTCAACGTACAAATTACAAGCTTCCATGAAATCCCTTCCTAAAATTACTCCCCACCTCATAGATTCATCGGACACAACTATTAACCAAAAATTTATTTTTTTAAACTTCTTGAAAACATGAACAAATGTTTTTCCAATAACATTCAACTGGCTTTCATTTAGCCCAAAGTAATTTTCTGCGTGTGGTTCAAGTTTTATTCCACATGGAACACACGATTTTTTAATAAACGAAATGGGACTCCCTGAATCTATGAGGCATTCTGCAATAATTGAGGATCTGGTCTTAAAATATATATTGATTAATCTTACGAAATTGTTTCCAATATCATCGTTCCTCTTCGTGCATTGTGCCACCATATGGTCCTTAGCACCGCAGTGGTAGCACGTACCCTTTTCCCTCTTGGGCTTCTGACAATCTCTTGCCCAATGTCCCTTATAGTTGCAGTTGAAGCAACGCGTCTCCTTCATCGCATTATCGATCCCTGGTCCCCCTGCTGTTGTCCCTTTTCCTCCAGTAGATCGTTGCAGTGGCAGACGCACCTCTGCAAAAGCCCTTACCAATTTTCTGGGGTCTTCAAAGCACTGTATCCTGGCCTGCGCGCGTAAAACTGCATTTGGGATTCCTTCAATGAGACCATCCAGTAGCTCGTCTACATCTAAATGGATTTCCTTTGCTAAACGTGTTTTTTCTTCATAATACAGGGTAAACTTTTCGTCGACGTTCCATATACGTGCCCCAAACTTGCGACGCATTTCGGCCTTGGATATCTTGCTTTCGAAAACTGCTGCCAATCCATCCAGTAGTGTGCCCAACGGTTGTACAATCTTCGATGGATCCTCATGTATCCACTGCATGGCTTTCCCTTTTAATTTGGCCATGCACAGCAGCTTTTTTTGCATGTCCGTTAGCTCCGTTAACTCCTCCCCCGTGAATTCCGCCATAATTTCTTTAGCTAATTTAAACCTCATTGACATCACTTCATCATTGTTCGTTTCATTTATTACGCAATTTTCACCGGCGCCCTTTTGGCGCGCGTAAGTAGCGCGTTCCCCGAATTCAGCTTCTGTATCGACGCCATTTGCGCTAATTTCGTCACGCTTGCTGTTGCCGTCTCTGTCTAATTGTCGTGTGTGAAAATTTTTTAACTGCTTCTTCGCTGCGTCGATCTGCTCGCTTAGCTCTCGCAAAACTTCTTCGTTCCTGTCAATTTCCTCTTGTTGCATTTGCAATGTCTGAGATACTCCAGTTTGAGCTGATTCCTCCTCATTCTGTTCCAATTCGGGGGCGTTGCCGCGCAAATTTGCGGGCACGCCATTGAGGCGAGCGACAAGTTCAGTCTTGCACCCTTGGGTCGACAAGCCCAATGCAGCTAGCCAATTCTTTAACTGCACCACAGATACTTCGTCTATGCTTAAATTCATTTTGTTTAGCTTGAAAATTTTGTTCTTTATCCCACTTCTGAGATTGTAGTAGGCCTTGATTTAATCTAATTTCTTTATTTCTTAATCTCATAACTTATTCATCTCCTAATTTCACACGTCTTCTCTTGTTCACAGTCAAACCTAAATTATATCGATCTACCTCTTCTTCTTCTATTACTCAAAATGGCACGTCACATATCGACAACCTTCCCAGCAACCGATATGGTTAACTATCGATCGATGTGTATCTATCGATGGTTAACCATAACGCTGTTACCTAACATAGGCTAGTAGCCTGTTACAATACAAAGCAACTCAGTCGACTTGCAGCCCAGCGTTATATAGTAGGGGCAGTCCATAAAATTTTTTTAAAAATTCGTTTTATATTAGTTAAGATATTTATTATTGAAAAATAAAAAAAAAGTTAAAAAATTGACAACAAAAAAATTGTATTTATGCCAAAATTTCGGGTTTTTTTCCTATAGTGCAATGCTAAGAAACGCCTTATAGCTAACTCCCGGGACACTCTCCCAGTTACTCTGTTAGATCCAAGTCTCTAACCAGTCTTTCAGCATCTACAGAGAGATTTGATTTTAAGTACCTCATTTTTTGTACTGTTAACAATGTTGAATCATTTTAGTGAATAAATCATGAAATTGTTCCCATTTTAAATAGCATCCGTCGAATTGTGGTATGGATAACTTTGATAGCTGTACTTGAGTTGGGCAGCTGTAGCATTAATTGATGGCTTCACATCAATAGGTGTGAATTGAATTTGGAATATGGCTGCCTCTGCATTCAAATAATTTTCCATGCTGTATCCAAGAGCTTTTGGATCTTCGAACAGTCTGAAGATCTCAAGTGAATATGGTTTATTTTTTCCCAATATTCTTTTACAAGGGGCCTTAATCGGGCCTGACTCTTGTGTTATCTGATCAATCATTCTTTGCAGCGCTGCTAGTAACGCGGTTTGATGCCTTTGGAGAGGTATCAAGTCGGAACCTGCTGTTTCTGGAGGGCTTAGCTCGTTCAATTTTGTGGAAAATTCCTCCACAAGATTCCTTATTTTTTTCATTTCTTTGATCGAAAGCAGTCCAGAGCGGATTTAAATGATCAGCCTTATTATGGAAGTATGTTGCATTTGACTTCCGTTCCTGAGGATCCTTTTTTAGTTCCTAATTAGAGCTTGGATCTCCTCGCTAAGCGAAGTCTGGTTATTAATTAAACCCTCCATTGTAAATTTTTAATTAAATAATTTATTTTATTTCTTATAAATTCGTTTCTTTTTTAATTATTGTTTCCGATGTTTGACCACGTCTATCGGTTGATTTAGGAATAGTGTTCGCCACGTGAAACGCTATAATTTCTAAAAGATTCGCCTTCCCATCACTTCGGGGTCACCTAAATATTGAGTATCTATTAGACCTTGGTACAAAACCAAGACTAGGTAGTTGTGTTTAATTGTAAGCCTCTAGTATAAAACCAGTGACTACGGGCGTCGCAACAAGTACGTGAACCAGTTGGACTACGGAGTTGAGTATTAAATAGTGAAAGACGAGACTCGTTGCTCTATTTTCATGTGCTTAATAGTTTATTGTATGAACGTAAGGGCCTTATATACTATTTTTTAGGTGGTAGATATTACAATTTCGTAGCGAATACATATTCTTTATGCGTACCAACTCTTTCATACCCTTCACACAATAACGAGCAAACGAAATCCAATGTATATTTGTTATGCAGTAAACTCGTTAGGAGTATTATATATAAGTTAATTAAATTATGTATAGATCGATATATAAGATAATGACATGAAAACACTAACATTTTACATGAGCATGGCAAACCCTTTCAAGGGTTACATATACTCTCTAAAAGGAAAGGGCATAGAAAGAGACAATGCATGAAAAAATAGGCGCGCAATTAAGCTTCACATTAAAACGCATGCTTTTCGTTTGAGGGTTCGCAGCGCACTGATTTTGGTTTGAGATTTTTTCACAGATCGAGCCTCAAGCGACAGAGTCGAGCAAATACGAAGTGTTGACACGAACATATGTGTGCAATCAAAGACTCGAGTTACTCGACGCCAATATGCTTCGGATAAATGTTGTATTCCTCTTTAAGTCTTATTTATTCTTATTTATTATACTGAAGGCAGAGGGTTATGAGCCATAGAGTCCATGCGAACTCCAGCTCACTCAGCCATATTCTGCCTCGGACTCACTCACTCAGTCTTATCTCGAATGGACTATATTTTGCTAGGTTATGAGTGCGGCCATGCAGCCCTCTAGTAGGTATCAATACAAGATTATGATTATGGATTTTTACTAGGATTTATGGATTTTTACTGAATAGGTTTTATTACGGTCTGAAGGCTATCTTATAACGGATAGCCCAACATATATACCTTGCGATAATGATGGGTTATTTACTAGTTGTCCTGTACTGCAGATAACTATTTTACCTAATATCTTAATTTATTTAGGCTGAGTTATGTAGATTGTTGATTGTAAATTGTTTGGTGAACACAAACTCACACATACTCCTGGTCGTTGAACGATGGTTTAACTATCAGATATGTCGATCCCTAAGGCATCTTGTCCAATTGCTGGTGCCGATATCCCGTCTTGTGTCCTGGGTGTTGTTGGTCTTTGATTAATCCTTCTGCTGAAATATAGTGCCAGCAAGAACAATGACTGCTACTGCAACATACGACATGATGACGGAATGATCAAGTGCATATCTTTAAGGTTATTTGCCTCGAGTAGCTCTCTTGACTTATTTATCAATGGATTTTGATGAGGTGGGTGTGTGGTTAAATTGGCAAATCGGATGTAAGATGAATACATGGTGCTGGTTGATGTGCTATGACCCGTTATGATCATATCTGCGTTGCGGATGACTTCACATCCAGACTTCATGCTGAGGAGTCCAGCATCTCGTAGTCCAATGCTCAGTCCATCAGGAAAAACAGCGGAGAGATCCTTTGGGGTCCATGTCGAAAATATCCATTGATTTTTAAAAAACCTATTGACCCAACTGAGCGAATGGTTTGCTGTTGAAGTTTTGCAATTATCTGACGTTTTGTTGTTGAACATAAGGAATTCACAGCAATGATTCATTATGATAACATATGTGTTCACTTGCTTGAAGGGGATGACAATGTCTGAATTCTTCAGAAATTCATCACGATTATCATTAACGGCGATTAGTGGTACGCTTATTGATATTTTTGTGATTCCTCGGGAGGAGACCACTGGAATAGGTATCAAGTTGTACAATTTCAGTATCTGTGTGGATATAAGTGGCAATGTTATTTTGAACACAGCATGCCTGCTTATAATGGCTCCTTCGGCTTGCATCATTTTATATAACTGGAGTACATTTCCATTCGTACTAGGAACTTGTCCTATTTTTAAATGATCCTTCATTTGTTCTAATTGATCTCGCAGTTGGCTTGGCGATAGTAACAATCGACTACTAATGGTGTTGTGTCGAAAATCCGTCAGTAATTTTATAATTTCTGTTTGCATTCTCTGCCATTAATGTTAGTTGCGTTGTCAGAGATATATACCAATGAAACAGATTATGTTGGGCCTTCTCTGTAATCATGGCGTTAAGTTGGTCTTCCATGTTATTTTGACGTCTTTCAATGTTGGCTTCGTCACGTTTTAATACGTTGAATGTGGAATCCTCAAAGGAGGTTTGAGTTTTTAAGTCTGATACCAAATAGTCTTCGTTTTGTTTCACCTTCATAATCGTTTCGCATATTTCCTTTGCATATGTTGAATCCTAAACCCCAAATATCCTGCTCGCTATGTTTCCAATTATATCCAGTGACGCTCTTTTAGGTCTTGCTTGTTGTAGAAGCTAATTTTCAGCTAATACTTCGTTCTTCACATGCTTGAAATGCTCATATACGCTCTGGCATGAAACTGTGATACTTAGGTAGGCACATAACTTCTTTATGCTGTTGGTCCCTTTAGAGAATGTTTTCATTTCATTCCCCAATATGGTTCCATATCGCAATAAGCAATGATGGTCCAATCTGCAACTGCCAGTCGAGCAGATCCGATTCGTTCGTAGTAGATACCAGGCATAGATTCAAAATATGTAATGTTGATAGATTGCGTCAATATGAGTGGTAGAAACAATATGATGGTAAGCAGCATTGTTGTAAGAGAGGGCATCCAGGGTGTTCTGATCCGTTTTGTCTTTTGGTTAGCTGAGGGATCATTTTGTGATGTCTTCGAGTGGATATTTGTGTTGTGGCTCATCGATGGCTAGTAGTGGCGTCAATTTGTATATGGGCCGTTTGAAAGTGCCATGAGCTGTCTTCACATCGACCACTCGTATATGGTTGTCGGGGCCGGTGTATACCCTTTGAAGTCTTCCCATAGGCCATTGTCGGCATGGTACGTTGTCCTCTTTGATGAGTACCAACATTCCTTCTGATACGTTTGCCGTTAATCTCGTCCATTTTGTACATTGCTGAAGTTCATAGAGGTATTCCTGTGACCATCGAGTCCAGAACGTATGCTTCAAATGTTGAATTAATTCTATCTTTGTCCAATCGACCTTCCGTCTTCTCTTTCTTCGTCATGGGCTTGTGCTGTTAGCGGTTCTCCAATCAGAAAGTATCGAGGTGTTAGTGCAGCAAGATCATTTGGATCGGTTGACATAGGAGTTATTGGGCGAGAGTTAAGTATTGCCTCTATCTCAATGACAACGGTTTCAAGTTCATCATAGGTTAAGCGGTCGATACATTTTTAAACAGTAAGTGTTTTGCTGACTTAACTGCTGCTTCCCAGAGGACGCCAAAGTGTGGCGCCCACAAAGTTTGTAGAATTGTCGCAGTGCAGTGTTTGGCAATTTCCACGGCGTCCCATAAATCGCTTTTAAGGCCGCAATAAATTTGTCAGTGGTTAAATCACTTACTGTTTCCATATGGATGGCCTTAGTCTGGGCGCTTTCCTCGAACTTTATGATGAATCCAGAATGGACCACAGTATTAGACCCCAGCATTTTAAAATGGTCTTGCTGGGCTGACGCGTAGTTCCGGTAGTTTTCCCATTAATTGTTGAAACATCTTTGGTTTTGCTCGAGTACATCGGACGCAGTTTTGAGTAATGTTCCATATTAATGTTTTCCCTTTAATAATCCAGTAATTTTGCCTTGACTTTGCAACAAGTGCTTGTGGTCCACAGTGCATGTTGTCTATGTGGAGTTCTCGTAACAGAGATTTGACAATTGGGTCATTGTATGGTAACAATATCGGAGGTTTGTCATCAAATGATAGAGCTGCTTTTTCGATCCTACCGCCCACTCGTATGATGTTATCCTTGTCTAGATCATAGATTTGAGGTTGCTTTTGCTGTCTACTATGCCATGTTTTGTGAGGTTCATCAACTCAGGCATATACATACAAACATATACACACACACATACAGCATGCTATATACTCCCATTCTGCCGCTGCTTTTAACGACACAATTCTTTATGTAAACTTTATGTATTTAGGCTAAGACGAAACCTTTTCGAATTGAATAAAGCATTATTAATTTACCAAGTAACATGAACAGACGCTTTTTATCATTTATTTCTACATGGCGACCGTGACAGTTGTCACTCGGTGGACAAGATGGCCCAATTACGAAAGCAATAACAACAACAACAGCAACAACAGCAGCGCAATAGTGACAACAAGAGCAACAGAAACTGCAGCAATAACAACAACAATAGCAACAACAGCAGCGCAATAGCGCAACAAGAGCAACAGCAACTGCATCAATAACAACAACGTCCACCGGAAGCGAAGCAGCAGCAGGCAATAGCATCAGGAAAAACTGTGGCTAACTACTGAGTGAGTAGAGGCTCTGAGCAATGCCTAAAACTGAGCGCAGTCGAGTTGAAAGAAAATAGAAAAGCCGAGCTCCTCAAACTGCTATTTGCCACCAACACAAAAATAAGTTGGGAAGCAGGCAATAAACTACAAGTTGAAATCGACAATATCGAGTCGATTCATGAGCCATGAAATAAAATTCCAAGCAGTGCCACTAAAGAAAGTCATTAAAACAAAACCTGACGATAATTGACCTGCTGACTGCGCTGGACTATTGGAGACGCCTCACTGCGTTTATAGGTGTATCAAAAAGACCAGCACCGGCGCCCCAGCAGCCTGTGCGAGTACCAGCACCGGCGCCGCAACAGCCTGACCAAGGACCATAGGGCCGGCAGCGCTACATAGAGCGCGCAACATACTTCTAAATTTAAAAATACCTTTAAATCTAAAATTTGTTAAGCTAAGAATTATATTATTATTGACGCCACCCTTCTGTTCTAATTTTCAATGTCAAAACTGAAATAGATTCACTGCTACAGCGCCATCTACCAAATCTAAGTCAAACTAACTGCTGATGTGACTTTAAGAATGTGCAAGAACAACCAAACTAATAAAACCGTACATATAGTATGGTTAAAATTTCAATTTCGATTTTTGAAAAAATATAAGAGAAATTTAATCAAATATATAAAAATTTTGAAGCAATTAAAAGAAAACTACAAAACGCCCAGCAGGATTTGAACCAGAGACCTCGCGATCGAGCGCCGCGCCCTCTACCATGACGCCACTCTGTTCTTATTTGCAATGTCAAAACTGAAATAGATTCACTGATGCAACGCCATCTAGCAGAACTAAACGAAACTAACTGCTGATGTGATTCTAAGAATGTGCTAGAAGATGTTTGAATGTATGTGTGCACACGTATTGGACAACTGCTGTTGCTGCAGCACGTGCGTTTGTTAATTGGCCAAACATTTTGTTATTTTTTAACGTCGATTGACTAAACCGAATTTAATGAAACTTTCAGCATATGATCTACATATTCTATTGAATATTTGGCATTTAAAAAAAAACATGTCAAATCATTCACAATTAGCTATACTAGCATCTGACCTTCACTGGGGATTCTGGTGAATTTGGAGCCGATATCGGTATACACATACCTTTGAACATCATGATTACGTTCTGAAAAATTCGTACGTCTAGAAATTAAATTATTCAACAAATAAGTTCTCATAATATTGCCAACACTGCAGCGCAACCCAAGCGCAATAGGTTATAAATTTATATCTCCTACATTTTTAGAGCTATAGTCTCCAAATTTTAAAAATATATTCCAATGCATTTTATACAATTTCGGGTTTTGTTATATTTTGGATACCGGCTCCTAATTCACCAGAATCCCCAGTGAAGGTCAGATGCTAGTATAGCTAATTATGAATGATTTGACATGTTTTTTTTTTAAATGCCAAATATTCAATAGAATATGTAGATCATATGCTGAAAGTTTCATTAAATTCCATTAAATCAATCGACTTTAATAAATTAACAAAATGTTTGGCCAATTAACAAACGCACGTGCTGCAGCAACAGCAGTTTTCCACACGTGTGCACACATACATTCAAACATCTTCTAGCACATTCTTAGAATCACATCAGCAGTTAGTTTCGTTTAGTTCTGCTAGATGGCGTTGCATCAGTGAATCTATTTCAGTTTCCTTTTTTCTTTCTTTTTGGGATTTGGGTGCTGCTTTAACTACAACTACTATAGAGTGTGACTAGTGTGAGGAGCAGGCTTGTCGCAGTGGCCGTCAGCGCGCTCGACGCGCCCTTTGAGTTGTCGCGCGACTCGCCATCGAAGGTGTTGGGCGTGCTGCCCAGTGGGTCGTCGGTGTGCGAGATGGGACCTGAAAGGGCAATAGATGTTTAGTACTTTCAATGAGAATCATCGGGGCTGACATTGCAAATAAGAACAGAGGAGTGGCGTCATGGTAGAGGGCGCTGCGCTCGATCGCGAGGTCTCTGGTTCAAATCCTGCTGGGCGTATTGTAGTTTTCTTTTAATTGCTTCAAAATTTTTATATATTTGATTAAATTTCTCTTATATTTTTTCAAAAATCGAAATTGAAATTTTAACCATACTATATGTACGGTTTTATTAGTTTGGTTGTTCTTGCACATTCTTAAAGTCACATCAGCAGTTAGTTTGACTTAGATTTGGTAGATGGCGCTGTAGCAGTGAATCTATTTCAGTTTTGACATTGAAAATTAGAACAGAAGGGTGGCGTCAATAACTCATCGATAACTCATCCGATAACTCTTTTATCGAGAATAATCGAAAAATTGATTTGGTTTTTGAGCCTTATCGGAGTACTATTAGACGTGGAGACTTCAGATTTACTGTGTATATACATATGATGAATACAAACATTTTGTAATCCTAGTCGAGCAGTCTCGACTAGAGTCTGTTTACTTGTTTTAAAAAGGGGAGGTGTAGTATGTTGTATGACATATAAGCATATGCTCACTGTATTGTAGTGTATACAATATATGATATTTACATATGCCCGAAATATAAGTAAGATTATCATGCTCACAACATAGCAACACTTTGTTGCTTTATTTATATTATAACAGCTATACATAAGTGCCGTAATATGATCGGTCACTTATGTATAGACTGGCCTGCAGCGTGTGATCTGCAACGTAAGTATTGTTACACCGCAGCTTAAACGCTAAAATGTATATGCCTTCTGCATATACATACAAACATATACACACATACATACAGCATGCTATATACTCCCATTCTGTCGCTGCTTTTTAGCGACAGAATTCTTTATGTAAACTTTATGTATTTAGGCTAAGACGAAACCTTTTCGAATTGAATAAAGCATTATTAATTTACCAAGTGACATGAACAGACGCTTTTTATCATTTATTTCTACAGTATTTTATTGACTTCGTCTCGAAGTCTTATGTCTTCTGTTATTGAGTCTGCTCCCGTTAAGCAGCCTTCATATTCATATTCCACTGCATTTACTCCGACTGGATATTGGTCCTTGCTTAAATTTGCTAAATGCTGCAAACATTTTGTGGCTAAAAATGGGGCTGATATTGTGCCGTATGTGACAGTTTTTAGTCGGTAGTACTTAAGCTCTTCCTGAGGTGACTTTCTCCAGACAATCATCTCATGAAACTGAGCTGCCGGATTCATCCATATTTGACGATACATCTTTTTAAAAAACATATTTATGTGCCACGCCTCCTTCTGCCTGTTACATACTTTTAACAAAACCATTATACCCTGATTTCCCATTTTCAATGGGTTCAGGGTATAACAAGTAAGAAAACTCTAGTCGAGAGCGCTCGACTAGATACTACCCTGAACCAAACTAATAGAAAAGCACATTTAGTATGGTTCAAATTTCAATTTCGATGTATTAAAAATATAAATGAAATAGAAAACTCATTTAATTATATATATAAAAATTTTGAAACAATTAAAAACAAGTAAGAACGTTGCAGTCGGGCGCTACCGACTGCGGAATACTCATTCACAATCCGTATACATGATGCTATGTTTACAAAGGGGCATTTATTCTTATTTCAAATTTAATTTGGCTTTAAAAAAAATTTAGTACAAAACAATTATACTTTTTGATTATATTGTAGCTTTTGGTAATTTTTATCGATTAATCGATAATTATTATATTGATCGCGCACCTTTTGAGTACAAATGTATAGTAATTTTCGTTGATAGCTTTCGGTCACACCCATTTCAGATTCTTAAGCGTTTGTTTACATTACAAAAGCGCGCTTTTTAGCATTCTAAGAATTGCGATTGATTTCTGGATTTTCTAGCTGATATTGTAGTTTTGTCAGATGACGCTCTGTTATTAGCTTATTGTATTTCAGCTACCAGATTGTCAAGCAAAACGATAGCGTGGGTGATAGAGGCGTCGCAAGTTATGTTACAGCGGCGGAGGTTCAAGACCCCATTAATGTTGTGTATTTTTTTCATACATATTTGGTTTTTTTATATAATAGATACTTATTTTATTCTTTTTTCTAATTAAAAAATTTTATAAGTTTAAAATTGTTTCTTCTTAAATGTAAATAAGTCTGCAGGCATATGTAGCATCAAGCATTCCAGCCTTTCCTATGCACGCGCTCATTTGTATGTGTGTATGCGAGTACACATAAATACATACTCTAGCGTTGAAATGAGACTGATTTGTTTTTGCTTTGTTCTTGAATTTACCATCCGCTACTCTCATAACAAGAATCTTATTTTTGGATTTCATTTTAATTGTAATCGTCGACAGTAGGTGGTGGCGCTGTCAGCAAAGGCGCCGGTTCAATTTGTTTTTGTTCTTTTGACAAACATGACTTGGGTGCGAGTTCAAATCCCGCGGAAAACTCTTTTTTGTAAATTGCATATTTTGTTATTTTAGCTTCTTTTATATTTTTTTAAATATTTAAATTTTATTTTTAAATTTGATAAAAATGTTTCCTTCCGTCTTATCAATGCCTATTAAGCCTATTTGTATATACATGTACATACATAAATAGCTCAAGCATATAAATGTCGCAATTTGATACTACAAATGCCGATTGCCACGCCCCTAATGGCCGTAGACACCTCATTTTTGGCCAGTTCTTAGAAAGAGCTAACTGTAACGTAAATGCAAAATTTGAATGCTTACGCTCAAAAAATGTGAAAATTACAGGGTATTTTTCGATATGCCACGCCCCCAAAGAGGCGTGACAATTATTTTTGGAGCATCGATAGAGGAGGTTACCAGTAACTCAACTATCCAAATTTGAAGTTATAGCTCTTAAACTGTAGGATATATAAAGTTTTGCGGTTTGCCACGCCCCCTTTGGGCGGACATATATCCACTATAGCTTGTTGAACTTGGGAGGTCAACTCACGTATATATACCAAATTTCAAGTCTCTAGCATCAATAGTGCCTAAAATATAGCCAAATTTGAAAAATCACTACATCTTCAGGGCCGATTTGCCACGCCCCTATTAGGCGTAGACATAAAAATTTTTCATCAGTCATTATAGAATTATAGCATTAGCTCACGTGCGAAATTTCAACGTTCTAGCTTTAGAACTTTAGGAGATACAGTTTTATCTGATTTGCCACGCCCCCAATGGGCGTAGATATATCCACCATAGCTTTTTGGACTTGGGGGGTCAACGCGGATCTACATACCAAATTTCAACTTTCTAGCTCTTCAACTAACATGATTTCTGGTATATCGGAAAATGCATTTTCCGATTTGCCACGCCCCTAGTGGGCGGATCGGAAAAATTTTAACACTTTATAAATCGGAGTTATACACGAGTATGTTCCAAATTTCAAGTCTCTAGCTTCAATAGCGGCGAAATGAACTGCGTTCATACGGACAGACGGACAGACGGACGGACGGACAGACGGACAGTCGGACAGACGGACGGACAGAAAGACGGACATTGCACAAAACCAATATACTAATTCACTTCGTGAATGAGTATAAAAAGAATTACGACTCGCTCTGGGTTTGAACCTGACGCCACCCTTCTGTTCTGTTTTTCAATGTCAAAACTGAAATAGATTCACTGCTACAGCGCCATCTACCAAATCTAAGTCAAACTAACTGCTGATGTGACTTTAAGAATGTGCAAGAACAACCAAACTAATAAAAACGTACATATAGTATGGCTAAAATTTCAATTTCGATTTTTGAAAAAATATAAGAGAAATTTAATCAAATATATAAAAATTTTGAAGCAATTAAAAGAAAACTACAATGTGCCCACATCAGGATTTGACCCAGTGACCTCGCGATCGAGCGCCGCGCCCTCTACCATGACGCCACTCCTCTTTTCTTATTTGCAATGTCAAAACTGAAATAGATTTGTGGCGGTTCAAACCACAGCCTATGTTATAGTTAGTTTAACGATAGTCTATCAATAGTAATAATCGAGAGTTTTCCCTTCTCTATAAAAAGAGGTACATATAAATTACCCACGCCAAAGCAACAATAAAATATATACTTATTTTGAATACATTAAAATACAAATAGTGTTTTAAATGTGGCGTAGCCACATATGGTGACCCCGATTTAAAAAGAACTTTAATTTTCACAAAATGGTTGTAACTCGTGACAAAAAAGCCTCAACATCGGCTGCTGCTGCCACCAATACAGACACAGCCGCCCAAGAAGCCTCAGCAAACGGCGTCATGCACGATCAAGTTGAAAACGACAGCGGAGAAACGCATGTAAAAACTACTTCACATGCTGTGAACGCCATTCACACAATTCGCTTCCCTTCTCTATAAAAAAAAATGTACATATAAATTACCCACGCCAAAGCGACAATAAAATATATACTTATTTTGAATACATTAAATACAAATAGTGTTTTAAATGTGGCGTAGCCACAGATTCACTGATGCAACGCCATCTAGCAGAACTAAATGAAACTAACTGCTGATGTGATTCTAAGAATGTGCTAGAAGATGTTTGAATGTATGTGTGCACACGTATTGGAAAACTGCTGTTGCTGTAGCACGTGCGTTTGTTAATTGGCCAAACATTTTGTTAATTTATTAACGTCGATTGATTTAATGGAATTTAATGAAACTTTCAGCATATGATCTACATATTCTATTGAATATTTGGCATTTAAAAAAAAACATGTCAAATCATTCACAATTAGCTATACTAGCATCTGACCTTCACTGGGGATTCTGGTGAATTTGAAGCCGGTATCCAAAATATAACAAAAACCGAAATTGTATAAAATGCATTGGAATATATTTTTTAAATTTGGAGACTATAGCTCTAAAAATGTAGGAGATATAAATTTATAACCTATTGCGCTTGGGTTGCGCTGCAGTGTTGGCAATATTATAAGAACTTATTTGTTGAATAATTTATTACAGGGTATTTTTCGATATGCCACGCCCCCAAAGAGGCGTGACAATTATTTTTGGAGCATCGATAGAGGAGGTTACCAGTAACTCAACTATCCAAATTTGAAGTTATAGCTCTTAAACTGTAGGATATATAAAGTTTTGCGGTTTGCCACGCCCCCTTTGGGCGGACATATATCCACTATAGCTTGTTGAACTTGGGAGGTCAACTCACGTATATATACCAAATTTCAAGTCTCTAGCATCAATAGTGCCTAAAATATAGCCAAATTTGAAAAATCACTACATCTTCAGGGCCGATTTGCCACGCCCCTATTAGGCGTAGACATAAAAATTTTTCATCAGTCATTATAGAATTATAGCATTAGCTCACGTGCGAAATTTCAACGTTCTAGCTTTAGAACTTTAGGAGATACAGTTTTATCTGATTTGCCACGCCCCCAATGGGCGTAGATATATCCACCATAGCTTTTTGGACTTGGGGGGTCAACGCGGATCTACATACCAAATTTCAACTTTCTAGCTCTTCAACTAACATGATTTCTGGTATATCGGAAAATGCATTTTCCGATTTGCCACGCCCCTAGTGGGCGGATCGGAAAAATTTTAACACTTTATAAATCGGAGTTATACACGAGTATGTTCCAAATTTCAAGTCTCTAGCTTCAATAGCGGCGAAATGAACTGCGTTCATACGGACAGACGGACAGACGGACGGACGGACAGACGGACAGTCGGACAGACGGACGGACAGAAAGACGGACATTGCACAAAACCAATATACTAATTCACTTCGTGAATGAGTATAATAATTCACTTCGTGAATGAGTATAAAAAGAATTACGACTCGCTCTGGGTTTGAACCTGACGCCACCCTTCTGTTCTGTTTTTCAATGTCAAAACTGAAATAGATTCACTGCTACAGCGCCATCTACCAAATCTAAGTCAAACTAACTGCTGATGTGACTTTAAGAATGTGCAAGAACAACCAAACTAATAAAAACGTACATATAGTATGGCTAAAATTTCAATTTCGATTTTGAAAAAATATAAGAGAAATTTAATCAAATATATAAAAATTTTGAAGCAATTAAAAGAAAACTACAATGTGCCCACATCAGGATTTGACCCAGTGACCTCGCGATCGAGCGCCGCGCCCTCCTACCATGACGCCACTCCTCTTTTCTTATTTGCAATGTCAAAACTGAAATAGATTTGTGGCGGTTCAAACCACAGCCTATGTTATAGTTAGTTTAACGATAGTCTATCAATAGTAATAATCGAGAGTTTTCCCTTCTCTATAAAAAGAGGTACATATAAATTACCCACGCCAAAGCAACAATAAAATATATACTTATTTTGAATACATTAAAATACAAATAGTGTTTTAAATGTGGCGTAGCCACATATGGTGACCCCGATTTAAAAAGAACTTTAATTTTCACAAAATGGTTGTAACTCGTGACGAAAAAAGCCTCAACATCGGCTGCTGCTGCCACCAATACAGACACAGCCGCCCAAGAAGCCTCAGCAAACGGCGTCATGCACGATCAAGTTGAAAACGACAGCGGAGAAACGCATGTAAAAACTACTTCACATGCTGTGAACGCCATTCACACAATTCGCTTCCCTTCTCTATAAAAAAAAATGTACATATAAATTACCCACGCCAAAGCGACAATAAAATATATACTTATTTTGAATACATTAAATACAAATAGTGTTTTAAATGTGGCGTAGCCACAGATTCACTGATGCAACGCCATCTAGCAGAACTAAATGAAACTAACTGCTGATGTGATTCTAAGAATGTGCTAGAAGATGTTTGAATGTATGTGTGCACACGTATTGGAAAACTGCTGTTGCTGTAGCACGTGCGTTTGTTAATTGGCCAAACATTTTGTTAATTTATTAACGTCGATTGATTTAATGGAATTTAATGAAACTTTCAGCATATGATCTACATATTCTATTGAATATTTGGCATTTAAAAAAAAACATGTCAAATCATTCACAATTAGCTATACTAGCATCTGACCTTCACTGGGGATTCTGGTGAATTTGAAGCCGGTATCCAAAATATAACAAAAACCGAAATTGTATAAAATGCATTGGAATATATTTTTTAAATTTGGAGACTATAGCTCTAAAAATGTAGGAGATATAAATTTATAACCTATTGCGCTTGGGTTGCGCTGCAGTGTTGGCAATATTATAAGAACTTATTTGTTGAATAATTTAATTTCTAGACGTACGATCGTAATGAACGTTTCAGAACGTAATCATGATGTTTAAATGTATGTGTATACCGAAGCACAAGTCTCTAGTATTTGATATACGACTTTTACAAAGATGAGGGTGAGGGGGTGGATTTAGTGGTGGGGGGTAAATTTTATCAAAAACCGAAATTGTATAAAATTTATCTTAATATACATTTTAAATTTGGAGACTCTAGCTTGAAAGATGTAGGAGATATAATTTTCTAAGTGATCTTCGATAAGGTTTTTTATCGATAAAAAAGTATCGGAATGAGTTATCGTTTTTTAGTGAAAAACTCGATATGCGCGCTGTATTTACGGACATTTAAAAAAAAAAGTTGAAGTCTCTAGCTCTTATACCTTCTGAAATCGACGCGTTCAAACAGATTGACGGATGGACGGACGGACGGACGGACAGACAGCCGGACAGGGCTAAATCGACTCAGCTCGTCGCCCTGATCAAGAATATATATACTTTGTGGGGTCTGCCACGCCTCCTTCTGCCTGTTACATACATTTTAACAAAACCATTATACCCTGATTTCCCATTTTCAATGGGTTCAGGGTATAAATAGTAAACGTATAATTGTAAGTGAAGTAAAAATTATTATTTGAATGAAAAATTAACAGTAGCAATGAGAAAGTTTATATACAAGTTGTCTTCGTCCCCCCCCCCCCCCCCCCCCCCCCCCCCCTTCACCAACACTTCGGTCATGTGGACCATCTTTAGGGATTTTAACAATTAAAATTTGTGTTCGGAGATTTGAGAGGTAACAAAGAACCCTCCCCCCCACACTCCTGAATGAGCTATGGGACCAGGAGATCCCGCCCGTTATCTCTAAATCTATGGCTAGCTCTATGCATTATATGAATGTTGGCGCCCGACCAAGAACAGGGAATGCATAGAGCCAAAGCAGTGCTTTAGTAGCAGCATATACAGCACTCGCCGGCCTACACACACACACGAATAATCACTACAAATTTTATGGCGCCCAACGTGGGGCACTGTGGAGCATTAGTCTTTAGCGATACTATGCTTTTCGTCCATCGATTTCATCGTGAGGCATTGAGAGTATTAGTTGTTAAAAATGATATGTTTTTTGTGTACCGACTTCCAAAATGGGGCATACTAGACTCGAGTTTACTTTTATACGAAGCTAGTAGCCGCATTTTTTATTGTGAATATCCGATACGCTAACGATAGTTAGTAGATAGTTCGTTTATAGAGTGGTAAATTAAAAGCAGTTGCATTGGAACTCTAGCATTTGACTGAGAGCGGATGCATTGCCGACAACGCCTTTTCTTTACTAGCACACTCATTTATACACAAACAAAACAATCGGGATTAAGATCTGTTTTCACAATAGCTCGTTTGTTTTCGATAACCTTTTATATATTTATTGAAGTACATGTGACTTTATATAGGTCCGCTTCTGGCATCTCGTGTATTTAGCTAAGATTGGATACCCTGCCGAAGATGGATACCCTATAATTTTCAAGATAACATGACAATAAATTTATAATCGGGTTTTCATTCCCGATAATAAAAGTTGGTCGATGTATTACACTCATGTTGTAATAAGTACATTACTTCATTGATGAATGTTGCTTCGCCAATTTGACATGTTAGATGCAATAGCCCAGTTTGTATGCCTTATGTGTTTTGTAAAGAAGTTATTGCTACGGCCGGGGTACAACTCTCAGTCTTCCCCAGAGTCATTTACAAGAATATTTGTAAACTGCCGAGACTGGAGAGTTGAGGACGGATAGTGGACCACCATGGCTGAACTATCCGCGATTTGGGGCGCGAGAAAGCTTGGAATTGGTCACCGAAAAGAGAAGAGCTCGACAACTTGATCGCGTAAAACTGAGAACGGGGCGAATACGGTCCCACTCTAGCGCTCAGAAGCGGGGTGGCTATGGCCCACATGCCCTCTCGCGGTCACGCCGACCACTACTGCGACCCAGCCCTGGTGCATGAGACCCAGTGCTGAGAGAAACGTGCGATGCCCGGCGCATGCCGCGATCGTGTTCCTAGAGGGCGGTGGCCCAGTCGCGGGAATGCCTGCGCGGATCGCCACCTCGGCGTGGCGCGCGCGGATAACAGCCACCCTGTTCACCTGCCTCCCGACGCGCAGCCAAGTCAGCGGCGGTCACAACCCCGCTTGGGTGTATAATACTCCGGGCCGAGCGGTGCCACCCCCCACTGGGCAGCGGTGCGGTACCTGGAAGCCAGTGGTTTCCCACGTCGGGCTCTGGCGTATGACGCTCAGAGTCTTCAGTGTGATTCCACTGTCTCCCACCTAGAATTCGAAAGACTCCCTCCCCAGGAAACCACGCGCCACTACCTCGACCTCGTCCACAGCCACGCGGGCGGCTGCCCCGACCCAGCTCGGGCGTATGACGCTCCGGGTCGGATCGGGCAGCTTCCGTCGCGCCGTGGTGAGACGCCCGGCGTTCAGTAGTTTCGCGCCTTGGGATTCCGGCGTATAACGCCCGGAGGCCCTCGGCGCGACTCCGCTGCTCCGAGACCAGAGGTGGCAGCACCCGCTATCGACAACACAGCTAACCAACTACTCACTCTCTGGCGTATGGCGCTCAGAGCCGGACTGTGCAACTCTCGCCAGGCTACGGTGAGCTTTGGGTGCCGCGGCTTCTCACGTCAGACTCCGGCGTATAACGCTCAGAGTCTTCGGCGCGATTCCGCTGCACCAAACCTCCTGGGTGGCCAACCTCGCGCACGATTGATAAAGGCTAACTTTCGACTCTCGATACGTACTCCGGCTGGCCATTGCCGCCACCCGCTCAGAGCCTTCGGCGCGATTCCGCTGCACCGAATCCCGACATTTGGCCACTTTTGTTTATAACGACACGCACACACACACTCCTCCTCTCAACGCGTATCCCAACCGGAGACCACCGCAATCTGGCTATGGCATATAATGCTCGTAACCAGACTGTGCCGTCCCGGCGGGCTACGGCGAGGCACGAGTCACCGCGTCAGGGAAGGCAGTAGGCCGGCGGCTCGCAGTCCAGTCTTTGGCGTATAACGCTCAAAGTCCTTCTTGCAGACACCGTCGGCCACGGCCTCCCAAACGCGACGACTCGTTTCACAAAGTCCACATTTGGCCACCTTTGTTTATAACGACACGCACACACACACTCCTCCTCTCAACGCGTACCCCAACCGGAGACCACCGCAATCTGGCTATGGCATATAATGCTCGTAACCAGACTGTGCCGTCCCGGCGGGCTACGGCGAGGCACGAGTCACCGCGTCAGGGAAGGCAGTAGGCCGGCGGCTCGCAGTCCAGTCTTTGGCGTATAACGCTCAAAGTCCTTCTTGCAGACACCGTCGGCCACGGCCTCCCACGCGCGAATTTCTCATTTCTTTCGATCTCGCGATTTATTTTTATTTCTTCTTTCGTTAAAAAAACAAACTTAACTCTAATTTCACTGCTGTCCCCCCACTATAAGGCACTTGTAAATATTTATCAAATATAAGAAAGGTAGGGCGCACATAAAAAAAAAAAACACAACACACACAAGAATGGAACTCCCGTCGGCTTACCGGCGAGCCCTGTCTGCGTCACCGTCCATGTTCTAATTATGTTTGTGTTTTCTGTGTCCGTTCACGTCCGCCAGCTCCAAGAGTCCAAAGATAAGTGATCGCATTCATTTTCGGCAATTAGCGCTAAGCCTTGCTGCTTAGAGTTCTTGCTTCTGCCGGCGGCGGCGTCGCTGCATCTATGCGCTGAGAGAGAGCGTTGCATTAGTTTAGGCGATGCCTTCGCTCTCGATCTTGCTCTGCGCTCGCTATTCAGAGCCTTCGCTTCTGTCGGCGGCGGCGTCGCTGCATCTATGCGCCGAGAGAGCGTTGCGTCGGTCTAGGCGGCGCTTTCGCTCTTAATCGTCTCGGCTGCGCGCATTACTCATGTTTCTCTTCATTGCCAATGCGTCAGCGGCAACGGGAAGGATGCCGTTATATTTTCACACGTATTCTGTCTGCGTTCGTTTTGTCGATTTCTGCTGCCGTTGCTATGCAAACTACCCTGCGCTATTACTCCCACGGATTTACCTGACTGGTGCCAAATAAACATGTTTTTATATCTTCACTATTTTTATTGAGATCGGGCTCGGGGTTGGGGGAAAAAAAAAGATGTGATGTGTGGAACTCCTTGAGATCGGCCACGTTGGCCGTCCTCCGCTGTCTGGTGCCTGGCCGTTGTAATTTTACAATGTTCGTGGATACAAAGCTGACGACCCTGTACGGCCCATCATATCGTGGGCCTAACTTAGCAGCGAACCCTTCGGCTGCCTTACTGAGGAAGTGGGTGCGTACCATCGCTAGCGACCCCAGGGTGGGACGCCAGTCTCTTCTCCGCATGTTGTAATGTCAACCTTGCTCCGCGGAGGCGTTACTGGCGTTGGTCTGGGCGATCTTGAATACATCTTGTAGCTGTTTTGCCCGTTCCTCTGCTGTGGGGGTCGCTCTGCCTGTTCCTGGGGTAACTTCCTCATACAAGGCTCCGGGTAACCTTGGCTCTCGCCCCTGTACTAGAAAGGCTGGGCTGTATCCCGTCGTGTCCGAGACGCTAGAGTTGACAGCCAGGCTGAACTCGGGTAACAGGGTGTCCCACTCGTTTTGACGTTTCCCTAGGTATTGTGCGATCATGGTTTTGACTGTCCTGTTTGCACGCTCCGTTGGGTTCTGGTTCGGGCTGTAGGGTGCGGTATGTTGTAACTCGATACCTGCCCGCCTCGTGTAATCCTTGAAAGCTTTACTGGTGAACTGTGTCCCGTTGTCGCATACCAAGATCTTCGGGACTCCGAAGTGGCTCATAATTCTTTCCCGCAGGGCTTATTCCAATGTGGCAGAGATTGCTCTGCGCAACGGAACCAGCTCTACCCATTTACTGAAGTGGTCAAACAAAACTAGCAGCATCGTATGTCCGGCTTTCGAGCGCGGAAGGGGTCCCACGAAATCTGCGCATTCCGTGTGGAATGGCTCTATCACCTGGCGGGTCAGCATCTTGCCCGCTGCCTGTCGTTGACTGACTTTATATTGCTGACACGTCGGGCAGCGTCGAACGTGGGTGGCCACATCTCGGAAGTAGCCGGGCCAGTAGTAGCGTTGCGCTACTCTCAACGCTGTTTTCCTTATCCCCAGGTGGCCTGCCGTTGGTTGATCGTGACATTCTTTGAGGACTCTAGCACGAGCATCCCGCGGAACACAAAGCTTCCAAGGTACATACTCCTCTTCGGGTGGTCGTCCCTGGGTTCGGCGATATAGTTGGTCGTTCGCTATGATGTAATCGGGATACTGATTGGGATTGCTCCTGACCTGGGCCATCATCCGTGTCCACCATTGGCAGTGGGGGATCTCCTCCTTGGTGAGGCTGAGCGTCACAACAGGTTGCCGAGACAAGGCGTCGGCCACGACGTTCTGCTTCCCTCGGCGGTAGCATACTTCAAAGCGGTACTGTTGTAGCTCCAGGGCCCACCTGGCTATCCTGCCCGACGGGTTCTCGATTGAGTTCAACCATTTCAGAGCCAGATGATCTGTTACTACGGTGAACTCGTATCCCTCCAAGTAACAACGCAGTTTCCGGATGGCCCAGACGATAGCGATGCATTCCTTCTCGGTGGTGGTGTAGCTTATTTCTGGTGGGGCTAGTTGTCGACTGGCATATGCCACCACCCTTTCCTGTCCATCCTCCTCTTATGTCAGCACGGCTCCCAGACCATGATCGCTAGCGTCTGTTTGTAGGGTGAAACGCTTGTTGAAATCCGGACATGCCAATACTGGAGCTTCTGTCAATTTCCGTTTCAAATCCTAGAACGCTGCTTGTTGCGGGGTGCCCCATTCCCACTTGCGGCCCTTCTTCAGGAGCGTGGTCATTGGCTGTACCACATCGGCGAAGTTTGGGACGAACCGCCGGTACCACGATGCTAGTCCGACGCACTGTCGAAGCTCCCTTACGGTGGTGGGTGGCTTTAAACTCTGCACAGCTATGATTTTATCTGGATCGGTGTGGATTCCCCGGTTACTGATTCAGTGGCCCAGATAGGTAATACTCTTCCTGAAGAATGCGCATTTGTCTGGGTTGAGCCTAAGGTTGGCTTCACGGAGGCGGCGGAATAGTTCTCACAAGACTCGCATCTGCTCCTCCAGCGTCGCGGCTACCACCACGATGTCATCCAGGTAAGCGAATGCGTATGGTTCCATTTCGGGCCCGATGATACTGTCCAAAGCGCGTTGGAAGGTGGCTGGAGCGGAATGTAACCCGAATGGCATTACTTTCCAGTGGAAGAGCCCTCGTCCTGGTACTGTAAATGCCGTACACTCCCGACTCTCCTTGGCCATCGGGATCTGCCAATAGCCATTCTTTAGATCCAGCGTCGATATATACTTAGCGTGCCGTAGTTTTTCCAGGATATGCGTCATTCGGGGAAGTGGATACGCATCGGGAATGGACCGCTCATTTAGTCCACGCACATGCGCCATTTGTTGTTCTTCTTTCGTACCAATACTATCGGCGCACTGTGGGGACTCCGTGAGGGTTCGATACAATCCTGGGCCAGCAACTCATCTGTTTGTTCGTTGATGATCTTTTGCATGGCCGGATTCTTCGGATAGTAGCGTTGTTTGATGGGTCGATCATCTTTCATAGTTATCCTGTGCTCCGCGATGTGAGTGGTCCCTTTGAGGTCATAGAATTGATCGAGCTCTTCCGTCAGAAACGCCACCACATCTGAATTATCCACGACCGGGTTTTCCGCCTCCTGGCCTGTGGTGGAGTTCTCTGGACTTTCTTGATAGCCTCCCCTTTTCCTCGACATCGGGATACTTGCTGCCTGACCATCGCCGTCGGGTTCTTCATTCCGTCCTGCCTGGGTGACTTGGGTTGTCGGGGTGCCGTCACGCCGATTCCCCATCGATGCGGGCCGAAGGGAGACTCCACGGTGGATCGCCGGCGTCGTCGTCTGAGCCCCTACTTTAATAATCGCGCGGTGTTCCCCGCACTGGATAGTGGTCGGCATAGCCTCCATAAAGTCCATTCCTAGGATTAGTTCGTCCACTAGCGTCGGCAAGACGAGTACCGGGATCGTGACTCCCCGAGTCCCCAGCCTTATGTCAGCTTTAACGGCGCGGTTGACTTCGCGTGACGTCCCATCGGCCAACGCTACTCGCGTACAAACACCCCCAGCTGCCTCCACCAATTCCAACCTCCTTTCCGTATCCGCTCCAACGAAACTCCTCGTCGTTCTGTGTCGATGGTGCCATCCAGCCGGTGCCCATTCACCACCACCGTCGCGACGATTCGACCCTTTTGTATTTGAATTAGTTCTTCCGGTTCTGGGGAGCACGCTGGCTCGTCTCCGCTACATCCCCTGATGGACGGAGACGGGATTCGTTTCCCGGTGTGGCCCTGCGGCAGCAGTCCCGCGTCATTATTCCTCTCCGGCCACAGTCCCAACAGAATAATACCTGGGCTCTGTGGCATTCCCTAGAGAAATGGCCTATTTCTCCGCATCGATGACATGCTCTTCGCACATCCATTGGTACTCCGTCCCCGTGTGTCACTGATCGATTTATCGCGTTGTCCCCCGGAGTCGCGGTGCTGTGATTCGGGGTGTTCCGGAAAGGATTAACGTGTCCTCGTGGCGCGATAGTTGCGGGTTGGCGATTCCTGTCCGATTCTCTTTGTCCTTCCAACTCTCGTAACTCTTCGTAGGTGACGGCCAGCCGGGTCAGTTCTGTTATTGTTCGGCATTCATCGCGCTTCATATACAATTGATACGTGGGCAACATGTTGTCGTATGCTCGCTCCAATTGTTCGGCGTCCGTCAGTCCGGCCATCGGCATCATCACTCGTAAGGCAATGAGGTAGTCCTGAAACGGTTCGCCTACACGCTGCATACGGGCCCGTATTTCGTCTCCAAGGCGTTTGAAATACCGCGGCGAGAGAAAGAATTGCAGAAATTCGCTTTTGAAAATTTCCCATGTCGCGCCTTGGGTTGGCGGGTCATCTCCTCTGATTGGGCCTACGGTGTTCGCGGGCGCCGATGCTATGGTGAGTCTTGTCCGAGGGTTTTCCAAGGGCGGAATGAGGAGCTGTGTAGGCCCGCTCAACCGGTCTGGCTCGACTTCTGCCTGCTTTTCGTCTTTTGAGGGGTTGGGGCTGGGTGGTCGCGAGTCCGGGGATGGCCGGTTGCCGTAACTCTCTGCCCAGTAATCCAGCCTCTGTTGCACCTCCTCGCTGAGGTCATCCCTATTGATATATGCAGTTAGTCGCCGCCGCAGCTCGTCCACGAGACCATGTGGTTCCAGTCCCAGTTCAATGAGAATGGCTTCCAACTCCGCCTTTCGTCTATAACTGACCCAGCCTGTATTGCCCGTCATGGCGCGTTGTTGTTTTCCTTGATTTCAACGACGAAGAGTCACCAGTGGTTTTGGTTGACAGTCCTTGACGATAGTTTTAATGGTTCCCTCGGCGATAGGTGTTTTACGATGATGGTGTGAGTGACCAACGACGGTAGCCTATTACCAACGTTGTGAACACTTCGGCTGTACCACGATGATGATTCCCGTTAATTTATTGAATATCCCACGGCGATAATAATTCCTTGAATATCCCCCGACGATACTTCTACGATGATTGTTCCGATTAATTTCTCCAAAATCCCGCGACGATACTTCCACGATGATTGTTCCGATTAATTTCTCCTATATCCCGCGACGATACTTCCACGGTGATTGCTCCGATTAATTTCTCCAATATCCCGCGACGATACTTCCACGATGATTGTTCCGACTAATTTCTTGAATATCCCATGACGTTACTTTCACGACTATAATTCCGATTAATTCTTCCAATATCCCGCGATGAAACTTTTACGACTATAATTCCGATTAATTCTTCCAACATCCCGCGATGATATTTTTACGACTATAATTCCGATTAGTTCTTCCAATGTCCCGCGATGATACTTTTACGACTATAATTCCGATTAATTCTTCCAATATCCCGCGATGATATTTTTACGACTATGACTCCAATTAATTCCTTGAATATCCCACGATGATACTTTTACAACGATGACTCCAATTAATTACTTGAATATCCCACGAAGGTGAATTCTTGAATTTAATTCCGTCGATGAACTGTGCTAAATTTCCTTGGTGAGTTCCTCCGCTGAGGTGTGTGCACGTCGACGGCTGGTAGGCAAGTGAGTCTTGAATATCCCACGATGATACTTTTACGACGATGATTCCAATTAATTCTTTGAATATCCCACGAAGGTGAATTCTTGAATTTGATTCCGTCGAGAAACGGCTGAGGTGTGTGCACGTCGATGGCTGGTAAGCGAGTGAGTCTTGAATATCCCACGATGATACTTTTACGACGATGATTCCAATTAATTC
>NW_028301799.1:0-86786 GCF_054131105.1 Drosophila navojoa
GAAGATATAGTGATTTTAAATTTTGCTATATTTAGGTACTATTGATGACCTCCCAAGTCCAACAAGCTATAGTGGATATATGTCCGCCCAAAGGGGGCGTGGCAAACCGCAAAACTTTATATCTCCTACAGTTTAAGAGCTAGAAGCTTCAAATTTGGATAGTTGAGTTACTGATAACCTCGTCTATCGATGCCCCAAAAATAATTGTCACGCCTCTTTGGGGGCGTGGCATATCGAAAAATACCCTGTAATTTTCACATTTTTTGAGCATTCAAATTTCGCATATATGTTACCGTTAGCTCTTTCTAAGAACTGGCCAAAAATGAGGTGTCTACGGCCACTAGGGGCGTGGCAATTGGCATTTGTAGCATTAAATTGCGACATTTATATGATTGAGCTATCTATGTACATTTGTAAATGTGTATACAAATAGGCTTAATAGGCATTGATAACACGGAAGGAAAGATTTTATAAAATTTAAAAATAAAATTTAAATACTTAAAAAATATAAAAGAAGCTAAAATAACAAAATTTGCAATTTACAAAAAAGAGTTTTCCGCGGGATTTGAACTCGCACCCAAGCCATGTTTGTCACAATAACAAGCACAAATTTAGTCGGCGCCTTTGCCGACAGCGCTACCGCCTACTGTCAACAAACGCAATTAAAATGAAATGCAAAAATGAGATTCTTGATATGACGCATTATAGAAAAGAAGAGCCAGAGTAGCGGATGATAAATTTGCATTACATACATACACACATACAAATGAGCGCGTGCATAAGAAAGGCTGGAATGCTTGATGCTACATATGCGTGCAGACTTATGTACATACATATACATGCATATATGCGTACATACATATATGAGGGCTTTTTAAGAAGAAACAAATTTAAACTTATAAAATGGTTCAATTAGAAAAAAGAATAAAATATCTATTTTATAAAAAACGAAATATGTATGATAAAAAAAAAAAAAAAAACCTCCGTCGCCGTAACATAACTTGCGACGCCTTTAGCGCCCACGCTATCGCTTTGCTTCACAAACTGGTAGCTAAAATACAATAAGCTAATAACAGAGCGTCATCTGACAAAACTACAATAACAGCTAGAAAATCCAGAAATCAATCGCAATCCTTAGAATGCTAAAAAGCGCGCATTTGTAATGTAAGCAAACGCTAAAGAATCTGCAATAGGTGTGACCGAAAGCTATCAACGAAAATTACCATACATTTGTACTCAAAAAGTGCACGATCAATATAATAATTATCGATTACTCGATAAAAATTACCAAAAGCTACAATATAATCAAAAAGCATAATTGTTTTGTACTAATTTTTTTAAAGCCAAATTAAATTAAATTTACAAAGGGACTGTGAATGAGTATTCCGCAGTCGGTAGCGCCCGACTGCAACGTTCTTACTTGTTTTTCCTAGGTCCGTGTGTGTCACGCGCATTTCGAGTTGATCACTAAAAACCGATAACAACTCCCGTTATTTTATTATCGCTTAAAAACCTAATCGAAAGCTAGTTTTTTAATTATATCTTCTACACCTTTAGAGCTACCCACCCTTAAACCCACCCCCTCACCATCATCTTTGTAAAAGTCGTATATCAAATTCTAGAAACTTGGGCTTCGGTATACACATACATTTAAACATTATGATTACGTTCTGAAAGTTTCATTACGATCGTACGTATAGAAATTAAATTATTCAACAAATAAGTTCTCATTACATTGCCAACATTGCAGTAAGAAAACTCTAGTCGAGAGCGCTCGACTAGATACAACCCTGAACCAAACTAATAGAAAATCACATTTAGTATGGTTCAAATTTCAATTTCGATGTATTTAAAAATATTAATGAAATAGAAAACTCATTTAATTAAATATATAAACATTCTGAAACAATTAAAAAAAAGAATTACGACACGCTCTGGGTTTGAACCCGATACCTCGTGATCAAGCGCCGCGTTTTCTACCTTGACGCCACCCTTCTGTTCTGGTTTTCAATGTCAAAACTGAAATAGATTCACTGCTACAGCGCCATCTACCAAATCTAATAAAATTATACATATAGTATGGTTAAAATTTCAATTTCGATTTTTGAAAAAACATAAGAGAAATTTAATCAAATATATAAAAATTTTGAAGCAATTAAAAGAAAACTACAATACGCCCAGCAGGATTTGAGCCAGAGACCTCGCGATCGAGCGCCGCGCCCTCTACCATGACGCCACTCCTCTATTATTATTTGCAATGTCAAAACTGAAATAGATTCACCGATGCAACGCCATCTAGCAGAACTAAACGAAACTAACTGCTGATGTGATTCTAAGAATGCGCTAGAAGATGTTTGAATGTATGTGCACACGTATTGGAAAACTGCTGTTGCTGCAGCACGTGCGTTTGTTAATTAGCCAAACATTTTGTTATTTTTATACCCTGAACCCATTGAAAATGGGAAATCAGGGTATAATGGTTTTGTTAAAAGTATGTAACAGGCAGAAGGAGGCGTGGCAGACCCCACAAAGTATATATATTCTTGATCAGGGCGACAAGCTGAGTCGATTTGGCCCTGTCCGTCTGTCAGTATGCTTGAACGCGTCGATTTCAGAAGATATAAAAGCTAGAGACTTTATTTCTTTTCAACTCGCGTATATATACCAAATTTCAAGTCTGTAGCATCAATAGTACCTAAAATATAGCCAAATTTGAAAAATCACTATATCTTCACGTCCGATTTGCCACGCCCCTATTAGGCGTAGACATAAAATGTTTTCATCAGTCATTATAGAATTATAGCATTGGCTCACGTGCGAAATTTCAACGTTTTAGCTTTAGAACTTTAGGAGATACAGTTTTATCTGATTTGCCACGCCCCCAATGGGCGTAGATATATCCACTATAGCTTTTTAGACTTGGGGGGTCAACGCGGATCTACATACCAAATTTCAACTCTCTAGCTCTTCAACTAACATGATTTCTGGTATATCGGAAAATGCATTTTCCGATTTGCCCCGCCCCTAGTGGGCGGATCGGGAAAATTTTAACACTATAAATCGGAGTTATACACGAGTATGTGTTCAAATTTCAAGTCTCTAGCTTCAATAGCGGCGAAATGAACTGCGTTCATACGGACAGACGGACAGACGGACGGACGGACAGACGGACGGACAGCAAGACGGACATTGCACAAAACCAATATACTAATTCACTTCGTGAATGAGTATAAAAACCCTAAATCTATCTATATATATATATATAAAAGAGAGTTGTGAAAAGTTGCCCAGCGCTTATAACTCGAGATCTGCTGGACCAATTTTCATGGTTTTTGATTTGTCGGATTTGTCTCCGCTACGAGTAGGATAGTAGATCTTAAAAATACTGAAAAAATTCACGAATACTTGAAAACGCGGTTTTTTCCCTAAAGATTCAAATTTCTATTGATTCTCATTGGGCTGGACAACAGTGACAGTTTTCGGTCCTGCTCTCATATTATACAATAGTATAGAAGTAAATAAACAAATGTAGTCAGTCAGTGTACGGCACAACCTCAGGCGAACCTGACTATTCATAAAAAAGGCACATTTGATAAAAATAATACGCGTGCATACAGAAGCTAAATATTTCGAAAGTTCAGGTATTTGTTTGTCTCAAACATAAATTTGTTTAAATTATTTTTATTTATATTTCTCGATTATTTTTATGTGGTTTTGTGCCGTGTCCTAGAAGATCTAATCTTTCCCGGCGGACCCATGATGCAAGTAGGCAACGGAATAACGCGAGTCAATTGTCTGACGAAGAACGAGAAATGATAATTTCTCGAAGCGATTGCTGAATATCGGTAAGGACCGTATTGCTGTTGACGAATCGAATCGCTTGATTTCATTTCCTCAAAATTTTTGGAATTACATCTCATTAAAAGATGAGCTTATCAACAAAGTATTTCCGAATATCATTGCTTTCCACAAAAATACTAAATGGTTAAGTGAGCGAGCATTTTTGGCGGCTAAAAATAAAGATAAAGATTTTATAATTCAAAATCAAATCGTAGGTACTCTGTATTCATTCAAATCTATCGACTGTGTAACAAACGAAGAAGAAGCCACTAATTATTAAACTGAATTTTTGAACTCCTTGGATGTGCCTGGTTTACCACCGCACAATTTACAACTGAAAGTTGGCTAGGTAGTTATCATGTTTAGATGTTTAAACCAACCAAAGCTGTGCAATGGAACGCGTTTGGTGATCAACAAATCACAGGGCCAATCTTTGACTATTTGTGGACTCAATCTAGAAAATGCGTTTTTTTCTCATGGTCAATTGTACGTGGCATGCAAACCATTTGTTCTTGCACATGACCAAAAAACAAAGAAATTCGTGTACAAGGTGCTTGAATGAAAATCCGATTAATAAATAAATCGGAGTGTATCCCAACCTGAACAACATAGCTTTCAACAATTGTTTACCTAGAAATAATGGATAGGGCAATGCAACGTTTGCCGGGCCAGCTACTAATAAATAAATTATCAATCAAGGCAGATGCCACTGTAGCTAATTGTGAATGATTTTTAATTTATTTAAATTTGTCAATTATTCAAGAGAATATGTAGATCATATGCTGAAATTTCATTAAATTCGGTTAAGTCAATAGACTGGCCAATTAACAAACGCACGTGAAGCAGCTACAACAGTTTTCCTATATATATATCTCCTAAATAAGAGGCAGATTCTTACGCCTCTTTAGGGGCGTATCAAATATACAATGTAATTTTTTCATTTTTTGAGCGTAACCATCCTAATTTTGCATCTAGGTTACCGTTAGCTTGTTCTACAAGCTGGCCGAAAATGAAGTGTCTACGCCTAGTAAGGCCGTGGCAAATCGAAAAAAACGGATCTCTTTACAGTATAAGAGCTAAACTTACCGGCTAAATTGCTTATGAGGTGTGAATGAGTATTCTGCAGTTGGTAACGCCCGATGTTCTTACTTGTTTTTAAATCTCAGTATATATAGCGCGCATATCGAGCTCATCACTAAAAAACGATAACTCATTCCCATATTTTTTATCGATAAAAAAACATCGAAAATCTCCCACATCTTTAAAGGTAGAGTATCCAAATTTAAAATGTATATTAAGATTCATTTTCACAATTTCGATTTTTGTTCAAATTTATCCCCCTCCCATATATATTCACCCTCATATTTGTAAAAGGCGTACTTCAATTACTAGAGACTTTGGCTTCGGTATATTGTACATACATTTAAGCATTATGATTACTTTCTGAAAAGTTAATGTTTCATTAAGATCGTACGTCTACAAATTAAATTATTCAACAAATAAACTCAAAATATTGCCAACACCTCAGCGCAGGCCAAGCGCAATCGCTTGTATATGTTCTTGTGTGAGGATCTCGTAGTCGAGTAGTCTCGACTAGAGTTTTCTTACTTGTTTTAACTAAAAATGCTCTGATTTCTCTGTCAAATGTCATATATTTACTAAATATATGTTCATTTCTATGAATAAATAGAAACAGCTCCATCGCTCAGAAAATATATTTTATTAACTATTAATAAAATGCCTCCTAAAAAAGGAAAGAAATCAAAAAAGATTAAGCAAGGGGAAAAGAAATCTGAATTAATATTTGATGAAGGGACCGATGAGACTGATGTTCTAGAACTTAATTTTTATACAGATCTTAATGAAAATTTTTTTAATGAAGCCAGTCGGGTGAGCATTAAGTTTGCATGTGTTTAACCATCTTATTAAATGTATATGAATTTGATTATATCAAGATTGTGCAATTTTTGATGGAAGCCGAGCGGTTTTTTGAGGCTTCCCGTATAAAACGGTATGCAGATATAATATTTAATTTACACCGACGATACGTGGATGAAGTAAATGACAATCGAGTGCTGCGGCCACAAATCAAATCTACCGAAGAAAAACTACGTCTAGCACTTGATTTATCAGCAACATCGGAAGAGGCTTTACAAAAACTAAAAGACACATTAGGCGATGCTTGGAAAGAATCGGATGCATCGGCTCTGCGCGAGCAACTAGTGCAAGAAAAGCTTCAAGAAGTTTTAATAAAATGTGAGGGTATAGGGGATCGCGACGCTGGAAAAACAGATGATGCTGCAGAGTAAGTTATAACATATAAAAAAAATTAATAAATTTGGAATGTATATGTATGAGAGAACAGTTTCCCTTAGCCGATCACTTCTCAAACGATTCTGACTTCTTTGTCTCTATGATTTCTTGTGTCTACAACCGAACCACACTCGTGGACTGCTAAATACGCTGTCACGTCGCTCTAACGGGACTTTTTCATACTACAAAAGTGGTAGTGTACGGTCGTTTTAGTTTTCTGCTCAGCAAATTTGCCTGATTTTCATAATTAATCATTTTTATTAAATTGTTCACACAACTGCGGTCGGTTTGTTTAAAAATTCATGTGCAAGGCTTGATCCGTGGTTTGCTGTATCTCTTTTAAAATTTCTTTTTAATTTGTTGAAGTTTGGTGCAGCGTCGTATTTACATTTATTTTGCACTTTGTTATAATTTTCTATTTTCTGGCGCTCTCCCTGTCTTTATTCTCTACTCTTTACACGTTAGTTAGTGTGAGTGTGAGCATACTTGCTCTCTCGATTTCGGTCGTCGTGCTGTGCAAATAACTTTCTGTGTTTCTTTCGTTACGCTCTGAAACGACTGTTTTGTTGTTGACTATCTATCTCAACATAATCTTTCGTTCTGCTCTTCAACGGCTGATTGTTGTTGGACTCGGTCTGTCAACATATTTTAAACTCTCTTTGTTTTTATATCTGCTGCATTTCTGTAATATTTCTAATTTGATCCCAATTGCCAATATGAGCTGCTGCAAAAAATCTTGCACGTTCAGGCAAGCAGTGGACTCTGCACAAGCGCAATTTGTCAATTGCTGCTTGTGCGATAATATGATGACAACAAGATTATGTCCACGGTAAAAATTGGTAGTGGGGGTGTTCGCTGGTCTTGTCCGATTTGTTTAGAAAGGCAGATCCATTTTTCTAAAATGTACAGCGCTGTAAGGGCTCAGTTTTTATACCCTGAACCCATTGAAAATGGGAAATCAGGGTATAATGGTTTTGTTAAAAGTATGTAACAGGCAGAAGGATGCGTGGCAGACCCCACAAAGTATATATATTCTTGATCAGGGCGACGAGCTGAGTCGATTTGGCCCTGTCCGTCTGTCTGTCTGTCCTTCCGTATGTATGAACGCGTCGATTTCAGAAGATATAAGAGCTAGAGACTTGTTTTTTTAATAACCGTATATACAGCGCGGATGTCGAGTTTATTTTTAAAAATCGATAACTATTCCTGATATTTTGTTATCGATTAAAAACATTATTAATCAAGGCAGACGCCAGTGAAGCTAATTCTGAATGATTTTTAATTTGTTCAAATTTGTCAATTATTCAATAGAATATGTAGATCATATGCTGAAAGTTTCATTAAATTCGGTTTAGTCAATCGACGTAAAAAAATAACAAAATGTTTGGCCAATTAACAAACGCACGTGCTGCAGCAACAGCAGTTTTCTTATACGTGTGCACACATTCATTCATACATCGTCTAGCACATTCTTAGAATCACATCAGTTAGTTTCGTTTAGTTCTGCTAGATGGCGTTGCATCAGTGTATCTATTTCAGTTTTGTCATTGGAAATTCAAGCAGAGGGTTGGCGTCATGGTAGAAGGCGCGGCGCTCGATCGCGAGGTCTCGGGTTCAAACTCAGGGCGTGTCGTAGCTCTTTTTTTTAATTGTTTCAAAATGTTTATATATTTAATTAAATGAGTTTTCTATTTCATTTATATTTTTAAAAACATCGAAATTGAAATTCGAACCATACTAAATGTGCTTTTCTATTAGTTTGGTTCAGGGTAGTATCTAGTCGAGCGCTCTCGACTAGTTTTTTACTTGTTTTTCTTACTAACACTTTCTTTTTATAGCTTCATTAGTTTCATTAGCATATATTAAGATGCATTTTAGACACTTTTGGTTTTTGTTAAAATTTACCCCCCACCCTTAAATCCACCCCCTCACCATCATCTTTGTAAAAGTCGTATATCAAATACTAGAAACTTGTGCTTCGGTATATGTGATTACGTTCTGAAAGTTTCATTGCGATCGTACGTCTAGAAATTAAATTATTCGACAAATAAGTTCTCATAATACTGCCAACACTGCAGCGCAACCCAGCTCAATCGCCTGTATATGCGTGTGTGTGTGCGTGTGTTTGTTTGTATACGTGCGTGTGCTTGTTTGTATTCGTGTGTGTGTGTTTGTGCTAATTATTATTGAAATATCAGTTGCTTAGAGGGTTCAGGGGATCTTGTAGTCGAGCAGTCTCGACTAGAGCTTTCTTACTTGTTTTTAATAGCTTTAAGAAATAAATAAATAAATAATTAATAAACAAGTAAGAACGTTGCAGTCGGGCGCTACCGACTGCGGAATACTCATTCACAGTCCCTTTGTAAATTTAATTTAATTAAAAAAAATTAGTACAAAACAATTATGCTTTTTGATTATATTGTAGCTTTTGGTAATTTTTATCGAGTAATCGATAATTATTATATTGATCGTGCACTTTTTGAGTACAAATGTATGGTAATTTTCGTTGATAGCTTTCGGTCACACCTATTGCAGATTCTTTAGCGTTTGCTTACATTACAAATGCGCGCTTTTTAGCATTCTAAGAATTGCGATTGATTTCTGGATTTTCTAGCTGTTATTGTAGTTTTGTCAGATGACGCTCTGTTATTAGCTTATTGTATTTTAGCTACCAGTTTGTGAAGCAAAGCGATAGCGTGGGCGCTAAAGGCGTCGCAAGTTATGTTACGGCGACGGAGGTTCAAATCCCCATGGGGTTTTTTTTATTTTTTTTATCATACATATTTCGTTTTTTATAAAATAGATATTTTATTATTTTCTCTAATTGAACAATTTTATAAGTTTAAATTTGTTTCTTCAAGCCCTCATATATGTATGTACGCATATATGCATGTATATGTATGTACATAAGTCTGCACGCATATGTAGCATCAAGCATTACAGCCTTTCTTATGCACGCGCTCATTTGTATGATGGCGCCGGCTAAATTTGTGCTTGTTATTTTGACAAACATGGCTTGGGTGCGAGTTCAAATCCCGCGGAAAACTCTTTTTTGTAAATTGCAAATTTTGTTATTTTAGCCTCTTTTATATTTTTTAAGTATTTAAATTTTATTTTTAAATTTTATAAAATCTTTTCTTCCGTGTTATCAATGCCTATTAAGCCTATTTGTATATACATACATGTACATACATAGATAGCTCAAGCATATAAATGTCGCAATTTAATGCTACAAATGCCAATTGCCACGCCCCTAGTGGCCGTAGACACCTCATTTTTGGCCAGTTCTTAGAAAGAGATAACGGTAACATATATGCGAAATTTGAATGCTTACGCTCAAAAAATGTGAAAATTACAGGGTATTTTTCGATATGCCACGCCCCCAAAGAGGCGTGACAATTATTTTTGGGGCATCGATAGACGAGGTTATCAGTAACTCAACTATCCAAATTTGAAGCTTCTAGCTCTTAAACTGTAGGAGATATAAAGTTTGCCACGCCCTCTTTGGGCGGACATATATCTACTATAGCTTGTTGGACTTGGGAGGTCAACTCGCGTATATATACCAAATTTCAAGTCTGTAGCATCAATAGTACCTAAAATATAGCCAAATTTGAAAAATCACTATATCTTCACGTCCGATTTGCCACGCCCCTATTAGGCGTAGACATAAAATGTTTTCATCAGTCATTATAGAATTATAGCATTGGCTCACGTGCGAAATTTCAACGTTCTAGCTTTAGAACTTTAGGAGATACAGTTTTATCTGATTTGCCACGCCCCCAATGGGCGTAGATATATCCACTATAGCTTTTTAGACTTGGGGGGTCAATGCGGATCTACATACCAAATTTCAACTCTCTAGCTCTTCAACTAACATGATTTCTGGTATATCGGAAAATTCATTTTCCGATTTGCCCCGCCCCTAGTGGGCGGATCGGGAAAATTTTAACACTTTATAAATCGGAGTTATACACGAGTATGTGTTCAAAATTTCAAATCTCTAAATCTCTAGCTTCAATAGCGGCGAAATGAACTGCGTTCATACGGACAGACGGACAGACGGACGGACGGACAGACGGACGGACAGCAAGACGGACATTGCACAAAACCAATATACTAATTCACTTCGTGAATGAGTATAAAAACCCTAAATTTATCTATATATATATTTATATAAAAGAGAGTTGTGAAAAGTTGCCCAGCGCTTATAACTCGAGATCTGCTGGACCAATTTTCATGGTTTTTGATTGTCGGATTTGTCTCCGCTACGAGTAGGATAGTAGATCTTAAAAATACTGAAAAAATTCACGAATACTTGAAAACGCGGTTTTTTCCCTAAAGATTCAAATTTCTATTGATTCTCATTAGGCTGGACAACAGTGACAGTTTTCGGTCCTGCTCTCATATTATACAATAGTATAGAAGTAAATAAACAAATGTAGTCAGTCAGTGTACGGCACAACCTCAGGCGAACCTGACTATTCATAAAAAAGGCACATTTGATAAAAATAATACGCGTGCATACAGAAGCTAAATATTTCGAAAGTTCAGGTATTTGTTTGTCTCAAACATAAATTTGTTTAAATTATTTTTATTTATATTTCTCGATTATTTTTATGTGGTTTTGTGCCGCGTCCTAGAAGATCTAATCTTTCCCGGCGGACCCATGATGCAAGTAGGCAACGGAATAACGCGAGTCAATTGTCTGACGAAGAACGAGAAATGATAATTTCTCGAAGCGATTGCTGAATATCGGTAAGGACCGTATTGCTGTTGACGAATCGAATCGCTTGATTTCATTTCCTCAAAATTTTTGGAATTACATCTCATTAAAAGATGAGCTTATCAACAAAGTATTTCCGAATATCATTGCTTTCCACAAAAATACTAAATGGTTAAGTGAGCGAGCATTTTTGGCGGCTAAAAATAAAGATAAAGATTTTATAATTCAAAATCAAATCGTAGGTACTCTGTATTCATTCAAATCTATCGACTGTGTAACAAACGAAGAAGAAGCCACTAATTATTAAACTGAATTTTTGAACTCCTTGGATGTGCCTGGTTTACCACCGCACAATTTACAACTGAAAGTTGGCTAGGTAGTTATCATGTTTAGAAGTTTAAACCAACCAAAGCTGTGCAATGGAACGCGTTTGGTGATCAACAAATCACAGGGCCAATCTTTGACTATTTGTGGACTTAATCTAGAAAATGCGTTTTTTTCTCATGGTCAATTGTACGTGGCATGCAAACCATTTGTTCTTGCACATGACCAAAAAACAAAGAAATTCGTGTACAAGGTGCTTGAATGAAAATCCGATTAATAAATAAATCGGAGTGTATCCCAACCTGAACAACATAGCTTTCAACAATTGTTTACCTAGAAATAATGGATAGGGCAATGCAACGTTTGCCGGGCCAGCTACTAATAAATAAATTATCAATCAAGGCAGATGCCACTGTAGCTAATTGTGAATGATTTTTAATTTATTTAAATTTGTCAATTATTCAAGAGAATATGTAGATCATATGCTGAAATTTTCATTAAATTCGGTTAAGTCAATAGACTGGCCAATTAACAAACGCACGTGAAGCAGCTACAACAGTTTTCCTATATATATATCTCCTAAATAAGAGGCAGATTCTTACGCCTCTTTAGGGGCGTATCAAATATACAATGTAATTTTTTCATTTTTTGAGCGTAGCCATCCTAATTTTGCATCTAGGTTACCGTTAGCTTGTTCTACAAGCTGGCCGAAAATCAAGTGTCTACGCCTAGTAAGGCCGTGGCAAATCGAAAAAAACGGATCTCTTTACAGTATAAGAGCTAAACTTACCGGCTAAATTGCTTATGAGGTGTGAATGAGTATTCTGCAGTTGGTAACGCCCGATGTTCTTACTTGTTTTTAAATCTCAGTATATATAGCGCGCATATCGAGCTCATCACTAAAAAACGATAACTCATTCCCATATTTTTTATCGATAAAAAAACATCGAAAATCTCCCACATCTTTAAAGGTAGAGTATCCAAATTTAAAATGTATATTAAGATTCATTTTACACCATTTCGATTTTTGTTCAAATTATATATTATATATTCCATATATATTCACCCTCATATTTGTAAAGGGCGTACGTCAATTACTAGAGACTTTTGCTTCGGTATATTGTACACACATTTAAGCATTATGATTACTTTCTGAAAAGTTAAAGTTTCATTAAGATCGTACGTCTACAAATTAAATTATTCAACAAATAAACTCAAATTATTGCTAACACTTCAGCGCAGCGCAAGCGCAATCGCTTTTATATGTTCTTGTGTGTGCGTGCGAATTAGTATTGAAATATCAGTTGCTTGAAGGGTTCAGAGGATCTCGTAGTCGAGTAGTCTCGACTAGAGTTTTCTTACTTGTTTTAACTAAAAATGCTCTGATTTCTCTGTCAAATGTCATATATTTACTAAATAAATGTTCATTTCTATGAATAAATAGAAACAGCTCCATCGCTCAGAAAATATATTTTATTAACTATTAATAAAATGCCTCCTAAAAAAGGAAAGAAATCAAAAAAGATTAAGCAAGGGGAAAAGAAATCTGAATTAATATTTGATGAAGGGACCGATGAGACTGATGTTCTAGAACTTAATTTTTATACAGATCTTAATGAAAATTTTTTTAATGAAGCCAGTCGGGTGAGCATTAAGTTTACATGTGTTTAACCATCTTATTAAATGTATATGAATTTGATTATATCAAGATTGTGCAATTTTTGATGGAAGCCGAGCGGTTTTTTTGAGGCTTCCCGTATAAAACGGTATGCAGATATAATATTTAATTTACACCGACGATACGTGGATGAAGTAAATGACAATCGAGTGCTGCGGCCACAAATCAAATCTACCGAAGAAAAACTACGTCTAGCACTTGATTTATCAGCAACATCGGAAGAGGCTTTACAAAAACTAAAAGACACATTAGGCGATGCTTGGAAAGAATCGGATGCATCGGCTCTGCGCGAGCAAACTAGTGCAAGAAAGCTTCAAGAAGTTTTAATAAAATGTGAGGGTATAGGGGATCGCGACGCTGGAAAAACAGATGATGCTGCAGAGTAAGTTATAACATATAAAAAAAAAAATTAAAAATTTGGAATGTATATGTATGAGAGAACACTTTCCCTTAGCCGATCACTTCTCAAACGATTCTAACTTCTTTGTCTCTATGATTTCTTGTGTCCACAACCGAACCACACTCGACGACTGCTAAATACGCTGTCACGTCGCTCTAACGGGACTTTTTCATACTACAAAAGTGGTAGTGTACGGTCGTTTTAGTTTTCTGCTCAGCAAATTTGCCTCATTTTCATAATTAATCATTTTTATTAAATTGTTCACACAACTGCGGTGGGTTTGTTTAAAAATTCATGTGCAAGGCTTGATCCGTGGTTTGCTGTATCTCTTTTTAAATTGCTTTTTAATTTGTTGAAGTTTGGTGCAGCGTCGTATTCACATTTATTTTGCACTTTGTTATAGTTTTGTATTTTCTGACGCTCTCCCTGTCTTTATTCTCTACTCTTTACACGTTAGTTAGTGTGAGTGTGAGCATACTTGCTCTCTCGATTTCGGTCGTCGTGCTGTGCAAATAACTCTCTGTGTTTCTTTCGTTACGCTCTGAAACGACTGTTTTGTTGTTGACTATCTATCTCAACATAATCTTTCGTTCTGCTCTTCAACGGCTGATTGTTGTTGGACTCGGTCTGTCAACATATTTTAAACTCTCTTTGTTTTTATATCTGCTGCATTTCTGTAATATTTCTAATTTGATCCCAATTGCCAATATGAGCTGCTGCAAAAAATCTTGCACGTTCAGGCAAGCAGTGGACTCTGCACAAGCGCAATTTGTCAATTGCTGCTTGTGCGATAATATGATGACAACAAGATTATGTCCACGGTAAAAATTGGTAGTGGGGGTGTTCGCTGGTCTTGTCCGATTTGTTTAGAAAGGCAGATCGATTTTTCTAAAATGTACAGCGCTGTAAGGGCTCAGTTTTTATACCCATTTGAACCCATTTAAAATGGGAAATCAGGGTATAATGGTTTTGTTAAAAGTATGTAACAGGCAGAAGGATGCGTGGCAGACCCCACAAAGTATATATATTCTTGATCAGGGCGACGAGCTGAGTCTATTTGGCCCTGTCCTTCTGAAATCGACGCGTTCAAACATACGGACAGACGGACGGACGGACTGACAGACGGACAGGGCTAAATCGACTCAGCTCGTCGCCCTGATCAAGAATATATATACTTTGTGGGGTCTGCCACGCCTCCTTCTGCCTGTTACATACATTTCAACAAAACCATTACACCCTGATTTCCCATTTTCAATGGATTCAGGGTATAAACATTCTTAGAAGAAATAAAAAACACTAAAGCCATTCATAGGAATATACATATAATGTATGTAAAAGAAGAATTCAGGAGAATCCCTCATCAAAAGGGGGAGGAGTTGTGCAACCAAATTAGCAAAGCATTTTAGTGAGTAAGCGTCGCCGCGCCTTCCATCGAAAATGCTCGCCACCGTTTCTAGTGAAAATGCTCGCCGCCGCTTCCATCGAAAATGCTCAGCTAGCAACAATAAATGTAAGCAACGAATACATGTATACATGTTTATATACATGTATACATGTATATAAACGTTGAAAACGCTCAGCTAGCAACAATAAGTGTAAGCAACAATTAGTCTTAAGATTCATTCCGAACAGAACAGAAGTTCTTATTATTCCGTCCGGGAAACTGCCGACCACCAGCACTTTCAAACGCTGTCCAGTCGTTACCAGGTCCATTCCGAAGCCCGCGAGTTCAGTCAATATGTCTTTGTCCGATTTCATCGCAGCTTCAGATAGGCTCATTAAATTCGAAGCCCGCATCGACGGTCACGGAGATTCTAACGCCACCCATGCGGCTCAGCTCCGGGTTTTCGAGATCCGCCGAGATCGTGTCAAGAAATTATGGGATGATGCTGAGCAGCAGTATAAGGTCTGTGCCCGAGCGTTGAGCCAAGGGGCGAGCAGTGGCGAAGTTGAAGCCATGGAGGCTAAATTCGACAACTGCGATAGTCTGTATGAGCGGTGTACGACTCACCTGGGGGTGCAAATCGATGCACTTTCCGCATCGAGTACACCGCCCGCTCCTATGTGCGCTCCTTTCGCCTCGTCTGGAGGCTGTCGTCTTCCACCCGTTGATACGGAAGTGTTCCATGGCGACTCCGTGATCTTTTCACTGCAATTTACCGGTGGAAAAGTTATTCCACCTCAACTCAAAAACAGCAGAAGAGGCAAATGCCTTAGTCGCCGAGTGCCCGCTCACGAACGATGGCTTTGCATCGGCCTGGGACGCCTTGTGTGACCGGTACGAGAACAAGCGACTGTGAGTGAACAGCCAGCTTAAGATCCTTCTCAATCTCCCCAAGGTCACCAAAGAATCAGGCGCGGCTCTCAGAGAGTTGCATGGCACCATTCATCGGTGTGTCATTGCCACCGAGCAAGCTCAGATCTCTACGGAGAACTGGGATTGTATCCTTGTGTTCTTGTGCACTTCCAAGTTACCTGAACACACTCGATCTCTTTGGGACCATTCGCTCATTAGAAAATCAGACATCCCAACCTGGAGAGACGTAAGTCTCTTCATTAGCGAAAATGCTCGCGCGCTTGAAGCTATGGAGGGTGATAAGTCCATCCCAAAGGTCCCAGGTGCAGAGATCTACGATCACCACCTCTCATAGAGGTGTCTCGAGACACAAGTCCATTCTAAGACCAAAAAGTGCGATTTGTGTAGTAAAGAGAACCATCCGGTTCGACTGTGTCCTCGCTTTGTCCAAATGTCCCTTGCAGCGCGCGAGACCTACATTAAGCAAAAGCAACTCTGTCTGAATTGCTTTGCGCAAGGTCATCAGCTGCGTGACTGCACCAGCATCCATAATTTCGCCAAGTGCAAGGGGAGGCACAGCAACCAGCTCCTCGGCCGGAGCCGCTTCGACTCCAGGTACGTCCGAAGTACCTCGTAATGTGCAGTCATATTTCGCGGCCAATACTCAAGGGGTCCTGCACGGTACGGCCGTAATTGACGTGTGTCACTTGAAGGTCACATATCCGGCCAGGGCTCTAATCGATTCGGGGTCTAATGAAGTTACCTTTTCGATGAAACCAAGACTCCGCATTGAGGCCTCAGCCTTGGTCATCCCGCGACTCTACGGCAATCTCCCATCATCGATCGTTCATGGGGGCTTCCGCCCTAACCTCTGCGGATCACTTATGGGCCAAGACACAATCTTTGCCTGGATTCTTACGGGTCCAGTCACTAAGAAGCCTCAAGAGTCGATATCCGCTTTCACGACTAGAGTTACTATCCTCCACGATGAAAAACTCGATCACCTCATCATTAAATTTTGGGAGGTGGAGAATTTCCCCAAGGTAGCTAGTAAACCAGACTATGCGTGTGAGGATAAAGTTGTCCGAACCACATGAAGAGACAAGTCTGGCTCCTACGTCGTGACTCTTCCGTTCAAAAATCCGGACCATCCTGACTTAGGTTATTCGCGATCCATCGCGCTTGGGCAGTTTCTCAAGAATGAGAGTAGATTGTTTAAGAACCCGACACTCAAGGCCGAATACGAAGCTATCCTGCAAGAGTATCTCGACTTGGGTCATATGAAGCCAGTGTCTACACATTGCAATCCTGCAATAAGCAACTTCTATTTGCCTCACCATGCTGTCTTCAAGCCCGACAGCACCACCACCAAAGTCAGGGTGGTGTTCAATGCTTCGTGCCCATCTTCCAATGGTGAGAGCCTGAATGATATCCTTCATCCCGGCCCTGTCCTTCAGTCCGACCTCACGATGCAAATCCTCCAATGGCGATACTATCGATACGTGTTCAATGCCGATATCACAAAGATGTATCACCAAATTTTGGATCAAAACACACCCCTTTCCAGCGGATCCTGTTCCGTAAGCCAGACGGCAACATCGGGGACTTCGAGCTAAGCACCGTTACTTTTGGAGTAAACTGTGCTCCCTTCCTGGCTTTAAGAGTTCTCAAACAGCTCGCAGATGACGTGAGATCCCGTTTGCCTCTCGCCAGCAAGGTCATCTCCGAGTGCATGTACGTCGATCCATGGACTGTTTGAAGGCTATCCCGAAGAGTCATCGGCTGTGCGAGGACTTCTTAGAGCTAGAAGATTCAAGCACAGCAAAGACTCTAGGCCTACGTTGGCAAGCGCAAGCCGATCTTTTCCTTTTTTGGCCCACTGACATTTCTCTTCAGGAGACCTACACAAAAAGGTCCTCAGCTTCTCGAGACACTATCCAATTTCATGGGTTTTACGTACGCAATTGGACAACTTTCGTCGCTAATCGGATTAGTAAAATAACTGAACTCACCAATCCTGGTGACTGGCATCACGTGAGCTCAGAACAGAATTCAGCAGACATAGCTAGCAGGGGGGCTCATCCACAAGAGCTCCTCTCAAATCCGCTATGGTTCCATGGACCAGATTGGCTTCGACTTTCCCAGTCCCACTGGCCTCTCTTTCCCGCTCCTAACTTGAAGACGGTTAAGGAACGCGGCAACTTCGTAGCCTCCAGTTGAATTCCTGAGCAGGTTCTCAGAATTCCAAAAAGCACTTTGCGTGACTGCATGGATCTACCGATTTTTTAATCTATGCAAGAAAACTCTCGTGCCTTCGTCATTAGAGCTCAGCGCTAGCGAATTAAATAAAGCTCAAACCCATCTAATCATTTTGAGCCAACGGATGAAATACTCCAAAGAGATCAACTGTCTGCGTCATAAGCAACAACTTCCGATCTCTAGTTCAATCCGCAACCTCAATCCTTTTCTGGATAAGGAGGGAGTTCTGAGAGCATGCGGGCGTAGAAGAGCTTCCGCCTCCTTAACCTACGATGAACGACATCCAATCATCGTACCATATGGCTGCTCCTTTTCAAGGCTTTTGGTCCACTTCACCCATCGCATATCCTTGAATGGTGGAAACCAGCTAACTATGCGACTCATCCGTTCGCAATTTCGGATCCCCAAACTGAAGGTCCTCATCAAATCGGTCATAAACTCATGCAAATCCTGCGTAGTTTATCGCAAGCGTCTCCAAACGCAAATAATGGGCGACCTGCCAACTGAACGGACAACCTTCTCCAGGCCCTTCACATTCGTAGGCGTCGACTTTGCAGGCCCCTTCGATGTGAAGAACTACACCGGACGCGCCTGCCTCATTACAAAGGGGTACGTCTGCGTGTTTGTGTGTTTCAGCACCAAGGCCATCCACCTCCAGGCCACCTCCGACCTAACCACTGAGAAATTCTTGGCGGCATTCTCCCGCTTGGTGGCTCGGCGTGGATGCCCGCAAATAGTGATGACAAAAAAAAATCATTTCGATTATTTAATCATATGATTTGTTTTTAGGTGCATTAAAGATTAATTGCAATTAATCGCGGAAAAATGAAAAAATTGATTAATCAAATGATTTTTTGAATGCGCTTAATTTATTTTTTATGAACTCCTTTTAGAAGCACAAATAACAACAACAGTAAAGAATATAAATGCTTAAATGCTGAGTTAAGAAATAGTAGTTGTGAGAGATGCTCTGTATGTAGACTGTTCCTTTTTTCGGTTAATGTGGCACCCGCCTTGGAAAAAAGACGCTGCGCTGGTACCGAAGTGCCTATTAAAAAACAATACCGACAACCTATAACATATAGCTTAGGGTATACAGTACGCATCTCTTCCCAGGCGTTGACGATATCACGTTTCAATTCAAAAAGAGGAGCATTTAAAAAAGACTGAGCTCGTCCTGAATTTGAAAATGGGTACCGTCTTTCTTACTGGTTTTGTGGACCAGCGCCTTGTGGTGGGTCCATAAATCGAACTCAGCTTCGCTAGTAGATGAGCCGACTGCTTCCTAAACTTTCATTTATATTTGAAAACTCCGCCACTTCTTGTCGTATGCGGTTCATACCTGAAGCCAAGGCAAGAGGATCCCTGAAATGCATCTTTAATTTAGAACAAAATCTCCAAACTTTATTAATTGTTGGTGCCATAATTACGCTTCGCTTTCTAACTCTTACGCACCAATGTTGCTTTTTTTGAGCAAATAATCGATTGTCTCGGTTATTCAAAACCCATTGTGCGATACAATTAAATCGTGAATTGAAACAAAGTAATCGATTATTGTGTATCATATGGTTAATCGTGCCATCACTACCCGCAAAAGCTCTACTCCGACAACGGGAAGACGTTTGTCGGAGCTGCGAAAATCTTATCGCAAGACTTCTTGGAATCTCTCTGCTTGCAAAGCACACTCTCCATCGCCTATCCTGGCATTTTAATCCACCGAGTGCCTTGTGGGGAAGCAGGGGTGAAGAGCTTCAAGGCCCTATTCTACAAATCCACCGCCACGACAAAATATACTTTTGAAGAGCTTTCAACCCTCTTGGAGAGAATAGAAGCCTGTCTCAACTCAAGACCTCTAGCGCCCATGTCCGACGATTCCACCGACCTACTAGCCCTTACTCCGGGTCATTTCCTAGTCGGTGGGCCTCTACTCTCAATTACTGAGCCCAGAATTACAGAAGACGCGATGTCTATTCTGAATCGCTGGCAGCGACTTAAGGCTCTTCACCAACAATTTTGTTTCCGTTGGAAGGAAGAGTATCTTAAGGAGCTGCATATACGTAATAAGTGGCAGTGCACCGAACGCGACTTAAAGGTCGGTGACATGGTCATTGTTAAGGACGACAACGTCGCCATCGACGAATGGCGACTTGGCCGTGTCCACCTCACCCACTCAGGAGATGATGGGAAGATCCGAGTGGCGGACGTTTTCACTTCCCGGGGCATCATCCGTAGACCCGCCCATAAGTTGGTTATCCTACCAACGGAGGGCAATAACCATGTGCTGTCCAACTAACTCTGTATGTGCGTCGATTTCCATCACTCATGCTCGGTACATCTCTCCTTTTCAGCTATGCCACCAGCCACTCGTCCTGTGCAGATACCCGGCATCAACTCCTTCCGATGCCGAGTATGCAGAAAAATCCACGCTCTGCGGAAGTGCATGCGGTTCCTGGGCCTTCCGTCTGAAAAACGTCTTCGCTCTTGTTGTCGCGTGAACTGCTTGCGGCTTAACATACTGCTATTGCAGGCACTCTGTATTTGGGCTACCATTTGGCATGCTCTGGCCTCAGCATTAACAATTGTGCTCAGAGACTGAATGGCCTCAGAAAAGACCGCGGGATCAAAAGTATCTAGCCGATACGACTCCCTCCACAAGGGTGACGCCCTGGCAAGTGGCTCACCTATTGTGAATAGAAGTGCCGTATGATCGCTGCCCGTATAGCTATCGCAATGGCTCCATGTTGCTCCCCGAAAGAGGGATGAAGTGACAAAAGTAACTGAAGGTGTACTCGTGGCCAGTGTTGAGCAGTGCAACATCTAGTGTCGAGGACACGACCTCTGGCATTTGTTGTGAAGCTACCCCATTCTAACGTCCAGGAGTTAAAATCTCCAGCTATAATGGCCTTCCGACCCATAGCATCCTCGGCAAGCTCGTCGAGCACCGTCGTGAGTTCACTGAGCTGCAGGCTGGGGGCCAGATAGCAACTGTAAAGCCATAAGTTACCATATCGGGCGCTTACGAACCCATTGAATGACTTAACATTCGAAAGTACGTTCGTTGAGTTGCCGCATACCCACAACGCAGCTTTGCCCATGTCCTAGGGCAGCTGGTTATACAGTGGTGGGGCTCACTGAGAAAAGCTATGTCTATACATTTTTCCGTAATGGTCTGCTCTAGAAGGTCTTAGTCAGCAATACAATGATTTAAGTTAAGCTGCAAGAACCTTAACATTTCATTTTACGAGCAGCTTCACGGTAAGATGGGCACTTGAAGCTGCCTGCTGAATGGTCCGTCTGCTTTTCACCTTTCCGGATGCAGAGCCTACATTTTGGTGGCTTGGTGCATGCTTTTGCACTGTGACCCATCTCTCCACTGTTGCTGTTCGAATTCGTCTGTCAACCTACCTGGTTGGTTTTATCGGCTGCAGCCCGTAGAACCATTGGCTCTATTGGATTTGCTGCGCTTTTATTGTGCCTCGGCTTTTTCGAGGGAGTTTTCCTCTGCTCAGTGGCAACCTCCCTCGACCGCTGGGGCGTATTACTAACTGCTGTAGCACTAAAACTGGCTGTTTTAGGCTTCTGAGCTACTTCCTTGACCAGCGTGGTCTGCACCTCTCAGTCTTTGACCGGACTGACCAGCCTAGCCAGCTCCTCTCTCATTAGTGCATTTATATGCCGCTGCCCCCCAAATAGGGCAGACAAACGCTCTAGCGTAACTCCCATTTGAGCTAACGCTTCTTTTAATGACTGAGTGCCAGGCACCCAGCCACTGGAGACTGATTACAAGTCGACTGATGCGGCAAGGCCCTCTGTTGTTGCTGCGGCGATCGCTGCAACGAGGAACGGCGCACTAAAGCTTGCAGCTCCTCCTCCATCATGGCCTCCATATTGCTCCGACTACCACGGCGTGAAGCCTGTAGTGGGCACTGCCTACTAATATAATTTGAGTTTAGAGACCGCAGTAACTTAAACTCAACCTAACTACAGCGAGAGCCCGAAAGTATGCACTACTTTTAATACCTGCTACCTCACACCAGCAGCTAGGTTGCTGACTTAGCAACTCACCAAAGTTAGTGAGCAGCTGATTGTCCGCTGCAATTTCCAGCATTACTAACAGCTGTTAGAGTGAATGCACCTGATTTTTTATTATTTGTGACATATCTTCACAAGGAAAAACACAGATAAAGCTATTGTCCACGATAGATCACGATGACATCGACCGTACTCCACGAAAACGCAACTCGAACTGTGTCTGTGTGTGTGTGCTAATTATTATTGAAATATCAGTTGCTTAGAGGGTTCAGGGGATCTTGTAGTCGAGCAGTCTCGACTAGAGCTTTCTTATTTGTTTTCAATAGCTTTAAGAAATAAATAAATAAATAATAAATAAATAAATAATGAAAATAATAAATAAATTCTCAATCAAGGCAGATGCCACTGTAGCTAATTGTGAATGATTTTTAATTTTTTTTAATTTGTCAATTGTTCAATAGAATATGTAGATCATATGCTGAATGTTTCATTAAATTCGGTTAAGTCAATAGACTGGCCAATTAACAAACGCACGTGAAGCAGCTACAACATTTTCCTATATATATATCTCCTAAATAAGAGTTAGATTGTTACGCCTCTTTAGGGGCGTATCAAAAATTCAATGTAATTTCTTGATTTTTTTAGCGTAACCATCCTAATTTTGCATCTAGGTTACCGTTAGCTTGTTCTACAAGCTGGCCGAAAATGAAGTGTCTACGCCTAGTAAGGCCGTGGCAAATCGAAAAAAACGGATCTCTTTACAGTATTAGAGCTAAACTTACCGGCTAAATTGCTTATGAGGTGTGAATGAGTATTCTGCAGTTGGTAACGCCCGATGTTCTTACTTGTTTTTAAATCTCAGTATATATAGCGCGCATATCGAGCTCATCACTAAAAAACGATAACTCATTCCCATATTTTTTATCGATAAAAATCTTATCGAAAATCTCCCACATCTTTAAAGGTAGAGTGTCCAAACTTCAAATGTATATTAGGATTCGATTTTAGTTAATTTTACTCTCCTCTCATATATATTCACCCTCATATTTGTAAAAGGCGTACTTCAATTACTAGAGACTTTTGCTTCTTTCTGAAAAGTTAAAGTTTCATTAAGATCGTACTCAACTCAAAATATTGTCAACACTTCAGCGCAGCGCAAGCGCAATTGCTTGTATATGTTCTTGTGTGTGCGTGCGAATTATTATTGAAATATCAATTGCTCGTCGTAGTCGAGTAGTCTCGACTAGAGTTTTCTTACTTGTTATACCCATTCACGAAGTGAATTAGTATATTGGTTTTGTGCAATGTCCGTCTTGCTGTCCGTCCGTCTGTCCGTCCGTCCGTCTGTCCGTCTGTCCGTATGAACGCAGTTCATTTCGCCGCTATTGAAGCTAGAGACTTGAAATTTGGAACACAAACTCGTGTATAACTCCGATTTATAAATTGTTAAAATTTTCCCGATCCACCCACTAGGGGCGGATCATGTTAGTTGAAGAGCTAGAAATTTGTATGTAGATCCGCGTTGACCCCCCAAGTCCAAAAAGCTATGGTGGATATATCTACGCCCATTGGGGGCGTGGCAAATCAGATAAAACTATCTCCTAAAGTTCTAAAGCTAGGACGTTGAAATTTCGCACGTGAGCTAATGCTATAATTCTATAATGACTGATGAAAAAGTTTTATGTCTACGCCTAATAGGGGCGTGGCAAATCCGACCTGAAGATATAGTGATTTTTCAAATTTGGCTATATTTTAGGCACTATTGATGCTAGAAAAATTTTGTATGTATACGCGAGTTGACTTCCCAAGTCCAACAAGCTATAGTGGATATATGTCCGCCCAAAGGGGACGTGGCAAACCGCAAAACTTTATATCTCCTACAGTTTAAGAGCTAGAAGCTTCAAAGCATTCAAATTTCGCATTGACGGTACCGTTAGCTCCTTCTAAGAACTGGCCAAAAATTAGGTGTCTACGGCCACTAGGGGCTTTGCAATCGGCATTTGTAGTATCAAATTGTGACATTTATATGCTTGATAACACGGAAGGAAACATTTTTTTTAAATTTAAAAAGAAAATTTAAATATTTAAAAAATATAAAGGAAGCTAAAATAACAAAATTTGCAATTTACAAAAAAGAGTTTTCCGCGGGATTTGAACTCGCACCCAAGTCATGTTTGTCAAAAGAACAAAAACAAATTGAACCGGCGCCTTTGCTGAGAGCACCACCGACTACTGTCAATGATTGTAATTAAAATGAAATCCAAAAATAAGATTCTTGTTATGAAAGTAGCGGATGGTAAATTCAAGAACAAAGCAAAAACAAATCTGTCTCATTTCAACGCTAGAGTATGCATTTATGTGTACATATGTACATACACACATACAAATGTGCGCGTGCATAAGAAACGCTGGAATGCTTGATGCGTGCAGACTTATGTACATACATATACATGCATAAGTGCGTACATACATATATGAGGGCTATTTAAGAAGAAACAAATTTAAACTTATAAAATTTTTCAATTAAAAAAAAGAATCAAATAAGTATCTATTTTATAAAAAAATATTTATGAAAATATGTATGAAATATGAAATGAAAAAAATACACAACATTGAAGCGGCTTTGAACCTCCGCCGCTGTAACATAACTTGCGACGGCTCTATCACCCACGCTATCGTTTTGCTTGACAATCTTGTAGCTAAAATACAATAAGCTAATAACAGAGCGTCATCTGACAAAACTACAATAACAGCTAGAAAATCCAGAAATCAATCGCAATTCATAGAATGCTAAAAAGCGCGCTTTTGTAATGTAAGCAAACGCTTAAGAACCTGCAATAGGTGTGACCGAAAGCTATTAACGAAAATTACCATACATTTGTACTCAAAAAGTGCATGATCAATATAATAATTATCGATTACTCGATAAAAATTACCAAAAGCTACAATATAATCAAAAAGCATAATTGTTTTGTACTAAATTTTTTTAAAGCCAAATTAAATTAAATTTACAAAGGGACTGTGAATGAGTATTCCGCAGTCGGTAGCGCCCGACTGCAACGTTCTTACTTGTTTTAACTAAAAATGCTCTGATTTCTCTGTCAAATGTCATATTTACTAAATAAATGTTCATTTCTATGAATAAATAGAAAGAGCTCCATCGCTCAGAAAATATATTTTGAAATACCTAACTATTAATAAAATGCCATCTAAAAAAGGAAAGAAATCAAAAAAGATTAAGCAAGGGGAAAAGAAATCTGAATTAATATTTGATGAAGGGACCGATGAGACTGATGTTCTAGAACTTAATTTTTATACAGATCTTAATGAAAATTTTTTTAATGAAGCTAGTCGGGTGAGCATTAAGTTTGCATGTGTTTAACCATCTTATTAAATGTATATGAATTTGATTATATCAAGATTGTGCAATTTTTGATGGAAGCCGAGCGGTTTTTTGAGGCTTCCCGTATAAAACGGTATGCAGATATAATATTTAATTTACACAGACGATACGTGGATGAAGTAAATGACAATCGAGTGTTGCGGCCACAAATCAAATCTACCGAAGAAAAACTATGTCTAGCACTTGATTTATCAGCAACATCGGAAGAGGCTTTACAAAAACTAAAAGACACATTAGCGATGCTTGGAAAGAATCGGATGCATCGGCTCTGCGCGAGCAACTAGTGCAAGAAAAGCTTCAAGAAGTTTTAATAAAATGTGAGGGTATAGGGGATCGCGACGCTGGAAAAACAGATGATGCTGCAGAGTAAGTTATAACATATAAAAATAAATTAATAAATTTGGGATGTATATGTACGAGAAAACACTTTCCCTTAGCGCGGCGAGTTTCGGTGGCCGATCACTTCTCAAACGATTCTGACTTCTTTGTCTTTATGATTTCTTGTGTCTACCACCGAACCACACTCGACGACTGTTAAAAACGCTGTCGCGTCGCTCTAACGGGACTTTTCGATACTACAAAACATAATCGACCATTACGACAGTCGCGAGACGAAAAATAGCAAAGCCATACGCATTCGTATGGTACTCACTAAATACTATTAACGATTTCACTATGCAAGATGCGCTCGTGTAAAAACAAGAATAATAAAAAAACCCTGACTTTCCATATTAATTGGTTCAGTGTAGGGATGCAAAACAATCGATGGTTTTCTAAAACGGCGATACCTCGATAGAATTTTGCGACTATCGATAGTCTGACAAAAAAAAAAGGAACGTTTAGTTTGCGAACGCCATTAAAAACGTTGCAAATTAATGCGCAATATCTTACAAGCTCCAACAATTCGGAGAGAAAATTTAGTTTTGCTGGCGAAATTATCGGCACTCGTCGATCCCGGCTTAAAACAAAAGCAATATTATATTTGGTGAAGATATTAGGTTTAAGTTTATTAATGTGGAATCGTGTGTATTTTATATAATTTTGGAGCTTATCACTAAAAATCGTTAAGATTGTACGTCCAGAAAATAAATTATTCAACATATAAGTTCTCCTAATATTGCCAACACTGCAGCGCAACCCAAGCGCAATTGCCTGTATATGTGAGTGTGTGTATGCGTGTGTTTGTTTGTATGTGTATGTGTGTTTGTTTGTTTGTTTGTATTCGTGTGTGTGTGCGTGTGCTAATTATTATTGAAATATCAGTTGCTTGTAGGGTTCAGGGGATCTCGTAGTCGAGCAGTCTCGACTAGAGCTTTCTTACTTGTTATGTCCGTCTTGCTGTCCGTCCGTCTGTCCGTCCGTCCGTCTGTCCGTCTGTCCGTATGAACGCAGTTCATTTCGCCGCTATTGAAGCTAGAGACTTGAAATTTGGAACACATACTCGTGTATAACTCCGATTTATAAACTGTTAAAATTTTCTTGATCCGTCCACTAGGGGCGTGGCAAATCGGAAAATGCATTTTTCGATATACCAGAAATCATGTTAGTTGAAGAGCTAGAAAGTTGAAATTTGGTATGTAGATCCGCGTTGACCCCCCAAGTCCAAAAAGCTATGGTGGATATATCTACGCCTATTGGGGGCGTGGAAAATCAGATAAAACTGTATCTCCTAAAGTTCTAAAGCTAGAACGTTGAAATTTCGCAGGTGAGCTAATGCTATAATTCTATGACTGATGTTATGTCTACGCCTAATAGGAGTGTGGCAAATCGGACGTGAAGATATAGTGATTTTTCAAATTTGGCTAAATTTGGTATATATACGCGAGTTGACCTCCCAAGTCCAACAAGCTATAGTGGATATATGTCCGCCCAAAGGGGGCGTGGCAAACCGCAAAACTTTATATCTCCTACAGTTTAAGAGCTAGAAGCTTCAAATTTGGATAGTTGAGTTACTGGTAACCTCCTATCGATGCCCCAAAAATAATTGTCACGCCTCTTTGGGGGCGTGGCATATCGAAAAATACCCTGTAATTTTCACATTTTTTGAGCGTAAGCGTTCAAATTTCGCATTGGCGTTACCGTTAGCTCTTTCTAAGAACTGGCCAAAAATGAGGTGGCTATGGCCACTAGGGGCGTGGCAATCGGCATTTGTAGTATCAAATTGCGACATTTATATGCTTGAGCTATCTATGCATGTACATGTATATACAAATTGGCTTGATAGGCATTGATAACACGGAAGGAAACATTTCTATAAAATTTAAATATTTAAAAAATATAAAAGAAGCTAAAATAACAAAATTTGCAATTTACAAAAAAGAGTTTTCCGCGGGATTTGAACTCGCCATACTTGTCAAAAGAACAAAAACAAATTGAACCGGCGCCTTTGCTGACAGCGCCACCTTCTACTGTCAATGATTGTAATTAAAATGAAATCCAAAAATAAGATTCTTGTTATGAGAGTAGCGGATGGTAAATTCAAGAACAAAGCAAAAACAAATCAGTCTCATTTCAACGCTAGAGTATGCATTTATGTGTACATACATACACACATACAAATGTGCGCGTGCATAAGAAACGCTGGAATGCTTGATGCTACATATGCGTGCAGACTTATGTACATACATATGCATGCATAAATGCGTACATACATATATGAGGGCTATTTAAGAAAAATAAGTATCTAATTTATAAAAAACGAAATATGTATGAAAAAAATACACAACATTGAAGGGGCTTTGAACCTCCCCCGCTGTAACATAAATTGCGACGCCTCTATCACCCACGCTATCGTTTTGCTTGACAATCCGGTAGCTAAAATACAATAAGCTAATAACAGAGCGTCATCTGACAAAACTACAATAACAGCTAGAAAATCCAGAAATCAATCGCAATTCTTAGAATGCAAACGCTTAAGAATCTGCAACATATATTTGTACTCATACATACATTTGTACTCAAAAAGTGCACGATCAATATAATAATTATCGATTACTCGATAAAAATTACCAAAAGCTACAATATAATCAAAAAGCATAATTGTTTTGTACTAAATTTTTTTAAAGCCAAATTAAATTTAATTTTCAATGGGACTGTGAATGAGTATTCCGCAGTCGGTAGCGCCCGACTGCAACGTTCTTACTTGTTTTTTTTTTTTTTTGCCATCACTACTTATGACACAGCCAAGCGACGATTTCTGGCCTTGGAAAGAAGAATGAGCAATGACATTTGGACAATGTACATTAATATCATGAAAGAGTACTTGGCCTTGGGACACATGAGCCCAACTGATAATCGAATTCCGAGAGAGCTGAATTGTTTCATCCCATGTCAATGCGTGCTAAGACCGCACAGCGCACTCAGTAACCTTCGAGTAGTGTTTTATGCTTCTAGCAAGTCATCTCAATTGTCGCTGAATGATCTGCTCATGGTGGGTTCGACTTTGTTAAGATTTCGACTTCGTCCTTGGGTTGCAATAGCAGAAATCGCTAAAATGTACCGTCCAATTTAACTTGACTAGTCCCACCGTGGAGGGAAACTCCCACTGATCCGTTACAAATTTTTCGTTTAAATATAGTAACGTATCGGACAACGACTGTTCCATTCTTAGACATTCGATTTTTAAAACATCGTTAGCCCAAGATTTCTATGTTGATGACTTATTGACACGAGCAGATAGCGTTGAAGAATTATGATTGTTGCAATTCTTCAAACGTTTGGATTTCCTCATAATTGTAAACAACTCGCAGCACAACCAGCTAGAAATGATAGTCATTGGTCATCAAGAGGACACAAAAACATTGGGATTAATTTGGAATCCGATTAATGACAGTTTTAGATATTCCATGAGCTGTCCAGTAGAAGTGTAACCGACTAAAAGATCCGTTTTGTCATATGTATGTGGCAAGGTTATACCACCCCTTAGGTTTGTTAAGTCCGATCGTAACTCGTGCGAAGGTCCTTTTACAAGAAATGTGGTTGCATAAACTTGCGTGGGTTGACCAATTGCCTGTCCAAATGAGGCAAGAATTTGAGGCAGTAACTAGCTGTTTCTCAAACTTGAGCTCGTTGCATATACCTCGTTACGTTGGCACACTCAAATTAAAAGGATGCCAAATCCATGAATTTGTTGATGCTTCAACAAGAGCTTACGGTTGTTGTTTATACGTAAGAATGCAAACAGATGAGGGTATCACTACCAGGCTGCTAGTCGCCAAATCTAATGTGGCATCCTTGACATTTCTATTCTTCGCGAACACGGTCGGCGAACAAAATGTTCGTGCGAACACCACATCCACATGCAAACATTCGACGAACACAAAATGTTCGGCGAACATGTTAGCAAATGGATGGGCATGTTCGCACGAACATTATTTGAAAAAAGTACTTGTCAAATCAACACGTGCAAAATGAGTTGTCCAAGAGTTGTCAACTAATGTATCTTGGCGTCATGTACCAACTAAAGATAACCCAGCAGATATGTATCTCGGGGATGTCCAGTTGAGCAGCTTAAAACATCATTGTGGTTTTGCGGACCAGGATTTTTAAAGCTTTCTGACACGTTGTGGCCAGTCAACCCACAAATAACCTTATGAAAAGAGTTAGAGCTGCTAGAGAAGCGTAGAACTGCAATTACTATGATCGCGGTCGATGAGGGGACAGACCCCATCGTACAACTTATTGAATCAACTTCGTCATTCTCTAAGTTAATCCGCATAGTTACATATATGTTCCGTGATTGCTACAGTTTTTGAATTAAGTTTCGCATTCCTTGCAGTTATATCTATAATCCAACACATTAAATTCAGCGAAGAAATGAAGAAAATAAAGAAATCAATCGTGTGGCAACCGTCATTGCAAAAACTGTCACGGTTTTTGCGCCCATATCAGCATGGCAGGCGTGTGTTTTTTTGGTTGCTATGATGAGGTCGATTATTGAAGGCACCACTAGCACATAATGCCAAATTCCCTTTATTGCTTTCAAAAAGTGTCGTTTCGTAAATACTCAAAAATGCATAAATTGTTTTCCCGAAAACTCTTATCCCAAATAATGGGCAATTTTCCCGCTGATCGCTTAAATGGAAACAGGCCATTTGAGATCAGTGGAGTGGACTTTTGTGGTCCAATAGTAGTTTCGCTGGGAATTCGTGGCGGAACGCCAGGACGAGGTGGCCACCGTGCTGGTCGAGGTTGAGGCAGCAACCCGAACGATGGCCAAGTGCTCACGCCAGGGCACTTCCTGATAGGAGCTACGCTCGTTCCGCTGCCAATCGTGTGCAATGAGCCAGTCGATATCAAGCATCGCGCTTAGATGCGCTTTCACTGTGCCTGCTTATTCACGCTCAGATTGAGCTTATCAATTAAAATCGATAGCTACATTCGATCTTTTATTATCGATTACAAACCTTATCGAAAGCTAATTATTTAATTATATCTTCTATACTTTTAGAGCTAGAGCTTACAAATGTTAAATGTAGTCTTAGGTGTATTTCATACAATTTAGATTTTTGTTATATTTTACCCCCCACCCATAAATTCATCTCCTCACCCTATTTCAAGTACTAGAGATTTGTGCTTTGGAATGTACATACACTTGAACATTATGATTACGTTCTGAAAGTTTCATTACGATCATACGTCTACAAATGAAATTATTCAACAAATAAGTTCTCATAATATTGCCAACACTGCAGCGCAACCCAATCGCAATCGCCTGTATATGTGAGTGTGTGTGTATGCGTGGTTGTGTGCGTGTATTTGTATGTATGAGTGCGTGTGTGTGTGCTAATTATTATTGAAATATCAGTTGCTTGTAGGATTCAGGGGATCTCGTAGTCGAGCAGTCTCGACTAGAGCTTTCTTACTTGTTTCTATTTCAATTTCTTACTTGTTGAAACTGAAAAAGATTTCTAAGCAGTTATTTAGACCTAAAAATCTTAACAGATCGACTCCTATTTCTATAAATCTACCTTCGGTGCAATCGGTGCAATGCACTGTACCAACAAATTAAATACTTTCCAATCTTCTTCGCAGCTGTCTCTGATTGTACGTGGCTTAATTCTAAACTGAAAAGTCTATTCTTACACAGTTTTAGTGTACAATATGATATTATTGCATTTACTGAAACGTGGCTAAGTAATAATATCCATAATAGTGAAATCTCTTCTAGTAATTTCACTATTTATAGACACGATCGTTTAATGCGCAGAGGGGTGGTGGGTTAACTGCGGTTAAATCCAGTATCCTCTCTGATGTGTTTACCTTTTCATCCCTTCATGAAGCGGAGATCTTAGGGGTTAAAATAACTCTCCCATCGCGCTCATTGTTTATCACATGTTCCTTTATCACTCCCTCTTCTGATTTACAAGCTTATGCTTAACATCTTAATTTTATTAAAGATGTTTATGAGCATTTGAATGATAGACTTGCTTCATGTGTTGGGGGTTTTAATATTCCCAACACTTCTTGGTCAGCAACTTGTAATACAAATTACTTTATTCCGACAATTGATCACTATCTTTTTGATGACTTGTTTAACCTGTCTCTGTTTCAGATTAACTCTATTTCTAAACTAAATCGCACACTTGATCTTGTGTTTAATAATCATGATTCGCTCTTTAATGTCGTGAGATCGACTCATTTCTGCACACCTGAGGATATACATCACCCCACTTTAGAGGTTTTATTAGCTGTTGATAATCATCTCAATTATACTCCTTTGCCTTCTAAACCAAGTCGTTGTTATCGCAAATGCGACTTTGTTTTGCTTAATGAATTAATTAATTCAACAGATTGATCTATTTTATATGAGTCGAATGATATTAATTTGGCAGCATCGTTTTTTTATTCCACCTCAAACTCTATTCTGGATGTTTGTGTCCCTCTCTGCCGTATTTCGCCAGTTTCAAATAGCTCACCTTGGTTTACCAAGACTCTTTTGAACTTGAGAAACATTAAAAGTAAATGTTTTAAAAATTATAAAAAGTCTGGTTCAAGTGTTGACTGGTCCAAATATTCCATTGCCAAGTCAAACTTCAATCTTTTAAATTCTAGCTGTTATGAGAATTATCTTATACGTTGCAAACGTCAGTTTGCTCGAGATACCAAACAATTTTATTCATTTGTAAACTTGAAGCGTAAATCTTCTGGTTTGCCGTCCTCATTTGTCCTTGGTGGTGAAAAAACTTGCAATGACCAGAATTCGGAAAGAATCTTTCATCATTCCCTTACATAAAAAAGGTGGAAGATCTGATATTTCCAACTATAGAGGCATTGCGAAATTTTCTGTCATTCGAAGTTATTTGAGAAAATTATATCATCGGTCTTGCAGAATTTTTGCAAATCGATTATTCAACCATCTCAACATGGTTTTGCTCAAAGTCTTAGGATTTTCGCTTAGACTTGTATCTTGGATTTCATCCTATTTAATTGGTAAAACCCAAAGAGTCTTTCTCAGAGCAGCTATGTCTAAAGTTATCTTTGTTTCGTCTGGTGTGCCTCAGGGTAGCCATTTGGGTCCATTACTCTTTTCCCTTTTTATAAATGACCTTCCTAGTTGTATCTCGTATTCTACTATATTTATGTATGCTGATGATGTAAAACTTTGCCTTCCATATTCCAGTGCAAATGGACATCATCACCTTCAAGATGACCTAAATGCATTTCAACTTTGGTGTGTGGCAAACTAGCTGGACTTAAATTGCTCAAAGTGTATGACAATGACCTCCTCTAATTGTTGATTATAAAATTAGCAATATTTCCTTACGATACATCCATACAGTGGTGTTTCCTTTGATTGTAAACTAAATTTTAATCTTCATATTTCTACCATCATTAATGAAGGCAATAGTGTGCTTGGCTTCATTAAACGTTGGTCAAAGGAATTTAAAGATCCTTTTATCACCAAGCGCTTATTTACTTCGCTTGTGCGTCCCATCTTAGAGTATTGCTCTGTTGTATTGTCTCCGCAGCATAAAATGCATCAGGATCGTATCGAAGCGGTCCAAAAACAGTTTCTTCTCTTTGCCTTAAGGGATCTTCGATGGGACAGTAATGTACGATTACCGTCTTATCATAGTAGGCTCCAGCTTATTGATTATTGTGTGCACTAGGAATTATTCTTTGCACAGTGCGTTTCATGTTCTTAGTGTTAATTTTAATAAATATTATCACGTTTTTTCCTTAGAGCTCTCTCTTCCTAAAATAAAAAGTTTGCTTTAGCTTATCTTAGGGAAATCACTCACAATGCCCTGGCATAAGCATTGGTATACATTTTAATATTCCTTTTCCTTTTTTATACTAAATCTTGTTTATTATATTTTTTCTTTTTATACTCATTCACGAAGTGAATTAGTATATTGGTTTTGTGCAATGTCCGTCTTGCTGTCCGTCCGTCCATCCGTATGAACGCAGTTCATTTCGCCGCTGTTGAAGCTAGAGACTTGAAATTTGGAACACATACTCGTGTATAACTCCGATTTATAAAGTGTTAAAATTTTCCCGATCCGCCCACTAGGGGCGTGGAAAATCGGAAAATGCATTTTCCGATATACCAGAAATCATGTTAGTTGAAGAGCTAGAGAGTTGAAATTTGGTATGTAGATCCGCGTTGACCCCCCAAGTCCGCAAAGCTATGGTGGACATATCTACGCCTATTGGGGGCGTGGCAAATCAGATAAAACTGTTTCTCCTAAAGTTCTAAAGCTAGAACGTTGAAATTTCGCACGTGAGCTAATGCTATAATTCTATGACTGATGAAAAAATGTTATGTCTACGCCTAATAGGGGCGTGGCAAATCGGACGTGAAGATATAGTGATTTTTCAAATTTGGCTAAATTTGGTATATATACGCGAGTTGACCTCCCAAGTCCAACAAGCTATTGTGGATATATGTCCGCCCAAAGGGGGCGTGGCAAACCGCAAAACTTTATATCTCCTACAGTTTAAGAGCTAGAAGCCTCAAATTTGGAAGGTTGAGTTACTGGTAACCTCCTCTATCGATGCCCCAAAAATAATTGTCAAGCCTCTTTGGGGGCGTGGCATATCGAAAAATACCCTGTAATTTTCACATTTTTTGAGCGTAGGCATTCAAATTTCGCATTGACGTTACCGTTAGCTCTTTCTAAGAACTGGCCAAAAATGAGGTGTCTACGGCCACTAGGGGCGTGGCAATCGGCATTTGTAGTATCAAATTGCGACATTTATATGCTTGAGCTATCTATGTATGTACATGTATATACAAATAGGCTTAATAGGCATTGATAACACGAAAGGAAACATTTTTATAAAATTTAAAAATAAAATTTAAATATTTAAAAAATATAAAAGAAGCTAAAATAACAAATTTGTTTGTCAAAAGAACAAAAACAAATTTAACCGGCGCCTTTGCTGACAGCGCCACCACCTACTGTGGTGAGTATCGAGTAATCGATAATTATTATATTGATCGTGCACTTTTTGAGTACAAATGTATGTATGAGTACAAATATATGTTGCAGATTCTTAAGCGTTTGCATTCTAAGAATTGCGATTGATTTCTGGATTTTCTAGCTGTTATTGTTGTTTTGTCAGATGACGCTCTGTTATTAGCTTATTGTATTTTAGCTACCGGATTGTCAAGCAAAACGATAGCGTGGGTGATAGAGGCGTCGCAAGTTATGTTACAGCGGGGGAGGTTCAAAGCCCCTTCAATGTTGTGTATTTTTTATACCCTGAACCCATTGAAAATGGGAAATCAGGGTATAATGGTTTTGTTAAAAGTATGTAACAGGCAGAAGGAGGCGTGGCAGACCCCACAAAGTATATATATTCTTGATCAGGGCGACGAGTTGAGTCGATTTGGCCCTGTCCGTCTGTCTGTCCGTCCGTCCGTCCGTCCGTATGTATGAACGCGTCGATTTCAGAAAATATAAGAGCAAGAGACTTCAACTTTTTTTTTTAAATGTCCGTATACATCTCGCGCATATCGAGTTTCTCACTGAAAAACGATAACTCATTCCGATACTTGTTTATCGATAAAAAACCTTATCGAAGATCACTTAAAAAATTATATCTCCTACATCTTTCAAGCTAGAGTCTCCAAATTTAAAATGTATATAAAGATGTATTTTATACAATTTCACCCTCATCTTTGTAAAATTCGTATATCAAATACTAGAGACTTGTGCTTCGGTATACACATACATTTAAGCATTATGATTACGTTCTGAAAATTTCATTACGATCGTACGTCTAAAAATTAAATTATTCATCAAATAAGTTCTCATTATATTGCCAACACTGCAGCGCAACCCAAGCGCAGTCGTTTGTATATGTGAGTGTGTGTGTTTGTTTGTATGCGTGTGTGTGTTTAGTCAAACTGTCTTTTGCTGAAAGTCTTTGTGTAAGCGGAAATCTTTACGCGACACTCATTTGAGATCGTGACACCAATGAGTCAATGCGAAGCGCTTGACCAAAACAAAGAGAGCAGCTTTTTATGTTATGTTATGAAGCAGAGCATATTCGAAAGAACGATCAACTATCATTTGCAAGCTATGATATAAAATTAAGAAAAATTATAATTATTTATCCCGCGCCTTTGACGATATTATCGTCCACTATCGAGACATTGAACAATCGATAGTTCAGGCGCTCATTAGTGCCCGACCATCGATTGTGACGATAGTGCCATCGATAGTTTGGCACCTCTAATTGAAATATCAGTTACTTGTAGGGTTCAGGGGATCTCGTTGTCGAGCAGTCTCGACTAGAGCTTTCTTACTTGTTGTACTTGCAGTTTTAGTCTACATAGTTGGTAGCGCTGCTGTGGTCATCACTGAAGAGTTTGAGTCGGTATTGTCGCTGTTCTCTTCAGCTGCACGTCCCGCCGCAATTGCAGTCTCCGCAGAAGTTTTCTCTTCCATTATGCTGCCTACTGTGGCAATATTATCCATTGCTCGAACTTCCAATTGGATATCTGTTGATGTATCCTCGGCGATACTCCACGTCGATGTCGAAGTTGTGGCAGAAATTCCATTCTCGTCCTTATCTTCTATGCCCTCCGAATCCGATGTCGGAGTTGGTGGACCTCAGATCTTCTTTATTGATCTCTTGTCTTCACCAAGCTTTGCTTTTGTTATTACTACTTGAAATTTATTTTCTTGTTCTGTAGATTCACTTATATATCCACCCATGTGGGGGCTTGCCGGCGGGTTAAAATCCCACGTTTTGAACACAATTGCATCCAAGGTTGCCTGAGATGCTAGCATCTCATCAGCGGTGACTTCGTCACTGTTATCGGAGGTGCTCACGCATGATTCTAGGTATATAAACCTGGGTTCGAAGAATAAAGATCTATACAAAACTAAACACCATCAAAGTCAAGTGTATTCGTTCACATATCGTGCGCCGTTCATTTAATACTTTACATGATAACGAAAAAACTGATACATAAAATATGTTTGGATGGTGATGATAATTGTAATGGAGATAATCGGTAAAAATCGTAGTAAAAAAAAATAAATTTGCAACAAGAAAGCTTTAGTCAAGACTGCTCGATCAAATGATATTTCCATACTAATTCGCACAAACACACTCACATACACAGGTGAATGCGGTTGGGTTGCACTGCAATGTTGGAAATATTAGAACTTGTATGTTGAATAATTTAATTTCAAGACGTACAATCTTGAAGAAACTCTCAGAACGTTATCGTAATGTTCAAATGTATTTGTATGGTGGGAGGTAAATTTTAACAAAATAAAATGCATGTTAATATAGATTTTAAATTTGAATACTCTAGCTTGAAAGATGTATGAGCTATAATTTTATAACTGATTTTCGATAAGGTTTTTTATCGATAACAAAATATTGGGAATTGTTATCGATTTTTAAAAATAAACTCGACATCCGCACTGTATATACGGTTATTTAAAAAAAAGTTGAAGTCTCTAGATCGTATATCTTCTGAATTCGACGCGTTCAAGCATACGGCCAGACAGACGGACGGACGGACGGACAGGGCTAAATCGACTCAACTCGTCGCCCTGATCAAGAATATATATACTTTGTGGGGTCTGCCACCCCTCCTTCTGCCTGTTATATACATTTTAACAAAACTATTATCCCCTGATTTTCGATGGTTTCAGGGTATAAAAAGAAACCTTTTAGAACATATTGTATGTATGTCTCATATAATAAAAATAATAATATATTTCCGACATAGTGATGTACACTATATACACATATACAAGAAGCGACCAAGTAAACATAAATGTACTTGTCCTTCCAAAGGAGTCTGTTCCGTGCAATGGTCCAGAATTATAAGCAACTTGCGGTCTCTACGAATTAAAAGGCAAGTGTTGGTTCAATTCGTACTCTTTTATTGTATATAAGAACGCAAGCGCAACTTGCACAGTGAGAGCGCATCTATGCGCAAACAGCGAGCGACATTATCCGAGCGCACTCCCGTGGTCGCGCTCTAAACAACAAATATTTACAATGGCTTTTAAAAGTCTACTACTTCAATTTAAATTTCAAGGCAAATGCCTTAACATCGGCCGCGTTGAAAGGCCGTAGGGATTTAATAAAATAATTCAGGCATGTTAGCTAATTGGCAGCGGGGCAACGCGATGCATTGGCCTTTTATAAGTGCCAGATTTTGTCTTGACGACAACGACGCGCACCCTTTCATCTCCGCCGGCTATAGCTTCTGTCACCACGCCCAGCATCCACTGTTGTGGAGCACGACTACGCCGATCTCTACGTTCCGCCTCTCCTTCGTATACTTCGACTTCTGCTGGAGGCTGAGCAGGTAGTCCCTTGACCAGTCGCTCCAGAACCGTCGCTTGATGTTTGATGTCAGCTGCCATCTTTTTAAGTGCGTCAGCTTGACGTCGTCGACTGGCTCGGTGGACACGGTTGGCAGCGGCACGAGCGTTGCTGCGATCAGGAAGTGCCCTGGCGTGAGCACTTCGCCGTCGTTCGGGTTGCTGCTGGGAACGACCATTGGCCGCGAATTGAGCAAAGCCTCGAAATCGACCAGCTACCTCGTCCTGGCGCAAGATTGCGCTGCCCATTGCCTTTGTGAGGAGCAATATACGACGCGAATACTATAGGAGCGACCCTCGCACTGGAAAGGGGGTCAAAGTCCTGTTAGAGGAGGTCTCTTTCGCTCCTACAGATTCAATGGGATCGCGTCGCACGCAAGTGCCAAAGTGTCAACTGACACCATAACCGCAGCGGTACTTCCAATAGCAATAGTTGATACAAAAGGCTTGCCATCCTCCTTAATGTAGCCAAGACCAGAAGTGTCATAGAAATTGGAGACAGTTTTGTAAACATAAATAAGCACAGTTTTGTAAACATAAATAAGCATCGCAGCCCCAGCTGCATAAGATAAACACTTTTGTAAACATAAATGAACTTCGCATCTCAGCCGCATAAGATAAGCAAACCTTGACCCAGCATACTCAATATTGTAATCATAAACAATCATAGCCAGAAAATGGTATAAGAAACCTCTTCGAATTGAATAAGACAATAGTTGTATTTTTGATTTCAAATAAAGAACATGCATTGAACTGTATAAAGAGAATACATAATTGGCGCAGCCGGTAAACGGAGTAACATAATTCGAAAATTTTTTGTGAAATCTTTTAAAAGTAAACAAAAATAATAATCGGAGTTACAAAATTCGAACAAAAAGTTTTGTGAAATCTTATAAAGTGAACAAAACTAAAAGAATTAACTATTAACAACAATAACAAATAATAATTGTGGAAACTTTGAATAATACAACTCAATAAAATGGAAAATCAACAACCAATATTTGAAATGCAGCAATGTATTCAATTATTAACAAATGTAATCATCGCAAGAGAAGGGGAAGGCAGAAATCCGATTACGAATCAAAGAAACTGCATCGAGAAGGAAACGAGATAACTACCAACATTCAATGGGCAGGAGGGAACTTTACATGGATTCGTGTCTGCAGTGGACCAGATCATGGAGGAGTACGATGACAACGACCAGGTCTTCACTGTTATTTTCAACACCAAAATACAAGGTCAGGCTAGAAATATGCTTAAAATTAACCCACCAGCAAATTGCACGGAATGTAAACAACGTTTGAGACATCATTATAGACCAAGAACGAATCAGATGGGATTAACTAGGAAAATTAATAACTTAAGAGTAATAAAAAGAGAAAATAAGAAATTACTGATTTTTCGGTCTTTGAAAATAATAGCAGATTTGTTGATATTTTAAGTGGATTATTAATTAAAAGAGTTAAAGAATTAGCATGTGGTCCGTGCGTTAATGAATAAAACAACTTTAACAGATTTAAGAAATGAACTTTCTAATTTCGTTGGTCTAAATTTTGGAAATTTGAATCAAAAATTATTAATAAAAAATGACAATAATTATCCAGCAAACTATAATAACAGACATCAGAATTCAAGACAAGACACAGACAAAAGAAATTACAACGAAAATAATCAACAACAAAGTCAGAACGTAAGACAAAATCAGAATTTTAACAGACAACAACAAAGCCATAACATAAGACAAAATCATCAGCAACCACAACCAGAAGCAATGAGTGTAGACAATTTAAATGATGAAGAAGCAAATAATAATACAAATTACGAAAATAAACAAAAGTTTTTACCAATTAGCCTCGGAAAAAAAAAAGTTTTTCTTAAGGGAACTATAGAGGGAGATACTTTTCTAATTTTAGTAGATACTGGATCTACTATAAGTATATTGAACACTAAAATATGTAAATCAAAGTATAAAATAATTGAACAATTTTCAAAAGCTTTTTACACTATTCCTGGAAATATAAAAAATGACAGTTATTTAGTTAAAACAAAAGTACCAGCGAATTCAAATATGCAATTGTGCAAGAATAAGATGGGTAGCTATGTCCCTGGAAAAATCTTATGACTTTCTCCAAAAATGAAGAAGTAAGAAAACAAATAATAGAAATGGAAAAAAGTGGAATAATAAAAACAAGTAAGAAGACTCTAGTCGAGACTGCTCGACTAGGAGATACCCTGAACCCTCCAAGCTGATATTCTTATCATTCTGCACTTCTTTTATGCACGCACACATACATACACATGCATCCACCCTCACGTGCCTGTGCTCTGCTAACTGCGCAGTAAGCAGCGACTGCGCTTGGGCTGCGCTGCAGTGTGGGCAATAGTATGAGAATTTATTTGATGAATAACTTTTTTTGTAGACATGCAATCTTAATGAAATTTTCAGAGCGTAATCATATGGTCAAAATGTGTGTAAATTCTAAAGCACAAGTCTCTAGTACTTGAAATACGTTTTTTACGAATTGGGGGCGAAGGGGGCGTGGTATCCAAAATCTGTTGATTACAAAATGTTTGTATTCATCATATATATATACACAGTAAATCTGAAGTCTCTATGTCTATTAGTACTCCGATGAGGCTCAAAAAACAAAATCAATTTTTCGATTATTCTCGATAAAAAAGTTATCGGATGAGTTATCGAAAAAATAAAGCAAACTCGTACTGCGTATGGTATACACGAGTATGCACAAAAAATTTTGCTCTCTAGCTCATATCTTCTGAGATCTCGGCGTTCATACGGACGGACGGACGGACAGACGGACAGGGCTATATCGACTCAGCTCATCGTGCTGATCAAGAATATATATACTTTGTGGGGTCTGCGATGATTCCTTCTGCCTGTTACATACTTTTACACAAAAATATTATACCCTGATTTCCCATTTTCAATGGGTTCAGGGTATAAAAAGTAAAAGTAAATATAGCTCTCCTATATGTGTAGTTAAGAAAAAAACTGATAATTCAGGAATTAAAAAATATCGTATCTGTGTAGATTATAGAAGATTAAACCAAGTAACCGTTTCAGATAAGTAAGCCCAATATTTTACTACTCTTGACTTAACGAAAGGCTATCATCAAATATTAATGGCAGAAGATGATATAAAAACAAGAAAGAAAGCTCTAGTCGAGACAGCTCGACTACGAGATCCCCTGAACCCTACAAGCAACTGATATTTCAATAATAATTAGCAAACACACACGCACAAACACACACACACACACACGCATACAAACAAACACAAGCACACACACACACAGGCAGCAAACAAACACAAGCACACACACACACTCACATATACAGGCGATTGCGCTTGGGTTGCATTGCAGTGTTGGCAATATAATGACAACTTATTTGTTGAATAATTTAATTTCTAGACGTACGATCGTAATGAAACTTTCAGAACGTAATCATAATGTTAAAATGTATGTGTATACCGAATCACAAGTCTCTAGTATTTGATATACGACTTTTACAAAGATGAGGGTGAGGGGGTGGATTTAGGGGTGGGGGGTAAATTTTAACAAAAACCGAAATTGTATAAAATACATCTTAATATACATTTTAAATTTGGAGACTCTAGCTTAAAAGATGTAGGAGATATAATTCTTTAAGTGATCGTCGATAAGGTTTTTTATCGATAAAAAAGTATCGGAATGAGTTATCGTTTTTTAGTGATAAACTCGATATGCGCGTGATATATTCGAACATTTTAAAAAAAAAGTTGAAGTCTCTAGCTCTTATATCTTCTGAAATCGACGCGTTCATATATACGGACGGACGGACGGACGGACGGACGGACGGACAGACAGACGGACAGGGCCAAATCGACTCAGCTTGTCGCCCTGATCAAGAATATATATACTTTGTGGGGTCTGCCACGCCTCCTTCTGCCTGTTACATACTTTTAACAAAACCATTATACCCTGATTTCCCATTTTCAATGGGTTCAGGGTATAAAAACAGCTTTTATAACACCAATGGGATTATATGAATATGTTAGAATGCCATTTAGATTAAAAAATGCTCCAGCTACATTCCAACGTTTAATAAATGAAATATTGAGGGATTATATAAACAAAATTTGTGAGGTATATCTTGATGATATTTAAATTTTTTCAACAACAGTTGAAGAACACCAAATTGCTCTAGAAAACATTTCAAAGTACTTAGAAATCATAATTTGAAAATACAACAAGATAAATGTTCATTTATGAAAAAACATACCGAATATTTGGGTCATATTCTCACAAAAGAAGGGTTCAGACCAAATCCAAGAAATATAGAAGCAATACAAGAAATTCCATTAAAAAGATTTTTAGGCATGACAGGATTTTACAGAAAATTTATTAAAGATTATTCCAAAATAGCTTACTTAATGATAAGATATTTACAAAAAGGTGTATCAATTAATACAAATGATCCGCAATTTATAGATGCATTTGAAAAGCTTAAAGCGCTCATAAGTTCACACCCAAATTAAAATATCCAGAATTTGACAAACCATTTACAGTTACTGCAGATGCCAGTGATTTTGCCATATGTGCAGTTTTATCTCAACAGGGACAACCAATTGGTTATGTTTCAAGAACACTTAATAAACATGAGAAAAATTGTAGTACAATTGATAAAGAATTTTTTTTCTATTTATTATACATGCAGTAAATTATTTTAAACGGAAATAAATTTCAAATTATAACAGATCATGCTCCTATAAAATACTTAAATTCAAAATTCAAAGGAAAAGAAATGACAGCTAGGCATCAAGATAGATCTTAAAGCTACAGGAATTTGATTATGATATTATATATTTAAAAGAAAAAGACAATAAAGTAGCAGATTTCTTAAGCAGACAGGAGACAGCACAATTAATCAATACAGAAAATAAAGAAGAATCCAATTTTGATATAACAAATACACAACATTCAGCAGATGAAGAGGAATTGACTCATTTTAATATAAAAAATGATATTGTTAATAAATATAAAATTCAGATAATTACCTACTCAGCAACATATATACCATGGAAGAAAAATAATGAATGCAGCAGATACAGAAAATGAGATTGAAATAAAATTACAAAATAATATAGAGAAAGGAACAGTAGGATTTTTTTCAGAAGTACCAGACTCAGAGTATCATAAAATACAATGTATATTAATCAACATTTTTTCTCACTCCTAAAATATAAAATTTTTTAAATGTACAAAAAGAGCACAAGAAATTTCAACAGAGGAAGAATTACATAAACAAATTTCAATTTACCATTCAAAAGATTCATTACACAGCGGTATAAGCAAAGCATTCAATTCACTAAAAGACAAAATCTAATTTCCAAAATTAAGGGAACATATTCAATTAATAATAGCAAATTGCATAAAATGCAAAGAAATTAAGTATGATAGAGGAAAAAAAACAAACTTTCAATTTACAGAAACACCAGATACAAAAAACCAAATTATACATTTATAGACATATTTCACATAAACTTACAAAATAATAAGTTTTGTAAACATAAATTGCTTATAATATTATAGATAGAAATTGGCGAACAAAGATGCAAATTATGATAGAACATTTTGCAAAATTTAATAAACCACAGAAAATAATAATGGATAATGAGTTTAGATCAGAACATATAATACAGTTTTTAAACATTGAAAATATTTCAATACTAAACCCAATTCACATACTGGAAACGCTGATATTGAAAGATTACATAATAATGAACTATCTATTGAATCTAAAATTCAATTAGCAATAATAGCTTACAATAAACGTACACATAAATTAAAAATTTTAGATATGCAGAGTTAAAAAACATTCATCTAAGTAACATTAAAAGACCGTTAAAACAGGAAATTTACTTCCCAACGAAAATAACTTAAATTGATAGCAGATCTGACAAGAAATATTATATTAAATGGAAATAATCTCATACAATTTGGAAATTGTAAAATACAAATTTTAAAAGAAACATTTTCTAACGAAAAAATAGAATTTTATGAAAACTTTTTTTATTCCACAGAACTATTAAATCAAACCTACAAAAACACTATTAATTTCGATCATTTAACAATACAAATTTTTGAAAATTTAAAAGAAATCACAGAATTGAAATATGTTGCAAAAGGCAAAATATTAATATTAATTTAAAAAGAATTCAGGAGAATTCATACTCTAAGAGGGTGTCAACTGACACCATAACCGCAGCGGCACTGCCACTAGCAATAGATGATACAAAAGGCTTGCAATGCTCCTTAATGTAGCCAAGACCAGAAGTGTCATAGAAATTGGAGACAGTTTTGTAAACATAAATATAAAAAGTTTTGTAAACATAAATAATCATCGCAGCCCAACTGCATAAGATAAACACTTTTATAAACATAAATGAACTTCGCAGCTCAGCCGCATAAGATAAGCAAACCTTGACCCAGCACACTCAATATTGTAAACATAAACAATCATAGCCAGAAAATGGTATAAAAAGCCTCTTAGAATTGAATAAGACAATAGTTGTATTTTGGTTTCAAATAAAGAACATTTATTATTGAACTGTATAAAGAGAATACATAATTCGCACGACGATCATCGGTGACCGTAAGCCGAGGTGCTGTTCGGGCCGGGTGATAGTAGAGGACACTCACTCGCAGGGCACCAACAGTACTTCGGCCAATGGGAGGCTGCCACGCAATTTGGCGGGAAAGTGGCTTTACCCGGATCACGCCACTTTACTGTTTTTATGGGCACGAGCGGATGAAAGGCCCCGCTCCAGAGCCGAACAGGCTCCGTTACCACTCGAAGCAGAACCTGTGGCTGGGCTATAAAAGGCCACCGGCGGCTCCATACGGGATGATTAGAGAGTTTAAAAAAAGTGTGAGTCGGAGTCAAAAGTCAGAGTGAAAAGCTATTAGTGAAAGTCAGAGTGCCGTGAAAGCCAACGCGAGTGGTAAATCAGGACTCCCAGGACTTCAAAGGACAGAAATGACATCGTGGGAACAGCAAGGACATCCAGTGGGAATCCTTGCGACAAAGAAAGAGGCAACCAACATCATCAGCGGCACCGATCAGGACATCGGTGCATATCAGCGGCTTACGCGAGGCCTGCACATCTGAGTAAGTTCACGTAGCCGTTTGTGAGTGAAACGAAGCTAGTGTTGTGCTGTGAGCGAGTGGGATAGTAGGAGAGGCCTGTATATCTGAGCGAACCGCCAGAGTTTACAGATCGAGTCCTGGCGTTTCACGAATTTGTATAAATTTGTTGTTTGAATAAATTTGTTGGCACGAATCCACAGTCAGCTGAAACTAGCCCAGCTAAGACTCGGGATAAACCTAAGGTTTATCGTGCGGCGGCCACCTGCCTCCCGACATCCCTCGCTGTCCTTTCCGCTGCTGACGAAGGCGTCCATAATAGCAGCTGCTCTCCCAGTTGGTTCCTCCAAATTTTGCGATTGCTGCTGAGAGCAAGCCACATCGATGTCGTTCGCAACTGCCATCGGTGCCGAACTTTGACGCCGGCTAACATTTTGCGGCTCACTCCTCATTCGCGCACAGCTCACAGCAAAACGCTGGCCAGTGCGCGAGGATTCGGCCGGTAAAACGCGCCTACGTCTCAGCACGGACAACCGGATGAATTCGTCGCGTGGCTGGCATCGATGGTGACCCACTCTCAACGGGTACCCCAAAATTTCTGTAAATATGAGTTCTTTTATTTTTGTTATTATCAATTTGTAATACATATGATGTAATACATGGGCTTCAGACATATTGGAACGCTCTGCACCGGTGCGTGGCCGTCGCACCCGATATTTCGCGCCCTTTGCCCAGACGATGCGGGCGGTGCGCCCGCTGCCTTGGGCCTCCATCCGGGTGTTGTTCTACCTCCAGTGTCCATTCCGCACGCGCCACCTCGGGGGTGCAGTCATCTCCTCGTCCTCCGAGTCGGAGATGACTATCGTCTCTCACCAGCGTCTCGTCCCACCGCTCCTCTTCTAGCTTCTCCCCAGCTGTTGTCGGCATAGGTGCCGTCGCGACACCGACCGAGCTCGCGGGTGACCATCGCGTGCCCTCGTCTGTGTCGCTGGTCATGCTGTCCGGCGACCACGAGCCAGACGTAGCCGCGCTCGCCTCCTCGCTGGATGACGGCTCCAGATCTAGATAGGGTCGATGTCGTCGTAGCCGTCTCTTCGGCTGCCGGCGCGGATGGAACGGCAATCCCACCAGCGGCAGCCGCGCCCTACCTCGTCGTGCACGTCGACTGGGCATCGGTGTGTCCACCCTGCCTGCTCCTCGAGCCGAGCAACCAGCGTCGCCGCTGCGTCGGCGGCAGCATCTAACAGGTCCTGTGTCCTATGCTCAGCCCACTCTAGCCTTCGCTGCATTATGGCTGAATTCCAGGCAGGCTACGGTACTGCCCAGATACCGTTTTTCCCACACTCCCATCGGCACACGCATACATAGCCCTTCTAGCCGAACATCCAAATGCAAGCTCTTCTGCCGCGTAGCATTGTTATTGGCGTTGCATTGTTGTTGGCATCTCTTTGCTAGCGATGGTTTTATATGCCGCTGTGTGTTTTGTTGTTGGCTGTTTTATGTTTCGGCGCGTTTTGTTGTTGGAGTTTTTAGTTGTGTCTGTGCGTTTTGTTGTTGGCGATTTTAGTTGTCTGTGCGCTTTGTTGTTGGCGGTTTTAGTTGTCTTGACTTCGTGCGCTAGCGATTGCTGAGCAGCCGACGTAGTGCCTTGACCCTGGCCTACGCTCGCTTGCTCTCGCTTCGCGGTGGGTGTGGATGTGCAGCAATTTTCGCCTGGAATGCGTGCGGTTTGTTTTTGTTTTCCGCTCTCGCTTTCGTTAGAAAATATAATTTCGGCTGCGCTCTGTTGCCAAGGGCGCATACACTGCAGGTGGGTACTGCTTGCACTTGCAATGCTTTATTGTTGTATCTGTGCATAGTGCATTGCGCATGCACTGGCAGCTAAGTTTTTCGGTGCAGTACTGTACACTGCTTGCTGTCGTGCGCACGCAGTTCAAACAAATTGTTGTTGCGCACCCAATATACCGTAATTTTCCAGGTGGCAACTGTAATTTTCCAGCCACAGATGCATTTCGCAGCCGAAATTATGCAGTTTTGAACAAAATTTTTTCTGTTTTTTTTCTTATTCTTTTTGCGCTTAAATTAGAAGCAATACACTTCGCTGTGTATTCACTTCCTTTTTTTTTTTGAAAAAAAAAAAAAAAAACGAAACAGCTTTAATGCTCACCCGTGTCTCCTCTCCACGGCTTGAGATCCGCCACATGCGCCGTCCTGGTCCGCTTATCGGCCTCCGACCTGATGCGGTAGATGACTGCCACCGCCGCCTCCGCCTCCCTCTCTCTCCAGATTTCGACGCATTATCTCCAACACTTTGGGCATCTTATTGGCTCCCTCCATTGGGCTCTGTGCTTCCTGGCCTGCCGATTGTTTGCGCGTCGAACAGCGATTTGGACAGCCTGGGCTCTCGTCCTTGCGTACTGAAGGCGGCCGAATACCCTGTGGATGTTGACACGCTGCTGTTGACCGCCAACGTCAGCTCCGGCAATGCGTCGTCCCAGCATCTCTAGTCATCTTCAACGAACTGCGCAATCATCGTCTTCACTGTTCTGTTGGCCCTCTCAGTGGGATACTCTTGAGGTGTGTATGGTGCTGTCAGCTGGTGACGCACCCCAAGCTCCTCCAAAAATACCTTGAATACCCGACTGGTGAATTGGGTGCCATTGTCAGTAATGAGCACCTTTGGCGTGCCGAACCGCGCCAAGATCCGCTCTCGAAATACCTTTTGGAGAGCCGCGCTATTCGCGCTCCGCAGCGGCACCATCTCCGTCCATTTTGAAAGCGATCTATGAAAACACACAACTTCCATGCAGTCACATCCTCGTGGCCGGCTTGATGCGGGATGTGCCGATATAAGTTTCCAGACTCTTCCATATAGTCTGGAAACTTATGTGGCGCCTTCTTTATGTCCTGCCGAAGCTTGGTGAGCTAGCGACATCCTGTCTCAGCTGGCATCTCCTTGCTCTTGACAAAACGGCACGCCTCCTTTGCCAAAGGCTGCCGTGAGAACGCATCTGCAACCACATTCTGCTTGCCCTTCCTGTAGCGAATCTCGAAGTCGTACTGCTGCAGCTCCAGTGCCCATTTATCAATCCTTTCCGTTGGGCTGTCGATCGAATTGAGCCTTTTCAGAGCCATATGGTCAGTGACCATTACAAATCTGTAGCCTTCCAGGTATGGCATGAGCTTCCGTATGCCCCAGATTATAGGCAGACACTCATTCAGTAGCTGAATAGTTCTTTTCAGCACTGTTCAGTGTCTGGCTGGCATACGAAATGACGCGCTCTCCGCCTTCCGAGGTCAGGATTGCCCCAAGCAAGCAAGCAAAACGGCTTCGAGAAATCATGGCACGCCAGCACCGGTGACTCCGTCAATTTGGCCTTTACCGTCTCGAACGTTCTTTGCCGCTCGTCCGTCCACTCCCGCGTCGTGCCCTTTTTGAACAGTGCATTTAGCGGATGCACTGTGGCTGCACAATCTGGCACGAAACGGCGGTACCATGAAGCCACGCCCACGTATTGGCGTAATGCATGGGGCATTATTTCTGGGCCAGTAACTTGGTCCAGCGCTCGCTGAAATGTTGCCGGCGCAGAATGGATTCCAAACGGCATCACTTTCCACTGATAAAGCCCCTTTCCTGGCACCGTGAATGCCGTCAGTGGTCTGCTGGCCTTCTCCATGGGTATCTGCCAATAACCATCCTTCAAATCCAGGCTGCTGATGTAGCACGCCTCTCGCAGCTGATCCAAAATGTGATGCACACGCGGCAAAGGGTATGCATCTTTAATGGATCTATTGTTCAGCTGTCGAAAATCCACACATAGCCGCCACTTCCCATTCATCTTGCGAGCTATGACAATCGGCGCGCTATGTGGGCTCTTCGAGGGCTCAATGCATCCTTTGGCCAGCAGCCACTCCTGGTAGAATCAGCAACGGGATTTGGCTTTGCTACCCAGGCTGATCGTCGTCTCCAGCTGCGAGTCCACATTGACTGCAACTGCCGTCCGCTAAGCGTATGCGCCGCCGTGTTGCACGCACCACGCCCACTCCTCTGAACCTGTCAGCAAGCTTTTCGCTTATAAATCTGCTTGTGGCTCCCGTGTTGATCGTGGCTTTTTGTTGTGTGGCTCCAATGGCCACAATCGCTGTCATCTGGCTGCATTCGTCCTGAAGACGGCCCCATAGCGCATGGGGGCTCCTAGCTGCTGCTCCCACTCGCCCCTGGATGGCGGGTGTCGCTGTTCGTTTCCCGACTGGCAACAGGCAAACGTTCTCACCCCAATGCGCCCACACTGCCAGCAGAAATTCAGTGCCTTGTTGCGGCACGTAAAAGCGCGGTGCCCCTCCTGGCCACACACTCGGCATGCCCTGGCTGGATTCGGGATGTGTGTCCTTGCTCAGGTTGCGCTTGTCCTTGGCGCAGGAGAATTTTTCGCCTCATCCTCCATGCGGAGATACTCCACCTCGCCTCCAGCGGCGCCCATGGCCATAAATCGTGTCCGGCCCGGCCGTGGGTGCTGCCGCAACCTCTCGCGGTCCTTCTCCAGCTCCTCAAACTCATCTGCCAGATGCATCAATTCCACCAGATTATGGAATTGATACGGACGGGCTTAGGCACGCAGATCAGACAGACTGTTATTATAGATGCGCTTCATCTCATGGTCTACTCCATAGCGCAGAGGCTGCATGAGAGTCTGCATCTCCACCATGTAGACCTTGAAGCTCTCGTCTACCATTTGCCCCCGGCGTTTGACGTCGTCCTCCAGCTTCTCAAGATAGCCTGGGCTAGAAGAACTCCTGGAAGCTGCGCACAAACGTCGCCCACGCCGTTCAGTGCCTGTTGTTGGCCACGTACCACTTCAATGCCATGCCCTTCATGGAAGGAACACAGAGCCGTGCCACATGCGCCAGCTCTGTCTCCAAGTCGTCGTCAACTACGGCGGTCGGTGAGGAGCAAAATAGGTATGCACGTATTAATGTATATGAACGTACGTATTTGCTGTGCGTTTATATGCATATACGTGCATATACATGTTGCTCCACACAGCGACACGAATACTGTAGGAGCGACCCTCATACTGGAAAGGGGGTCAAAGTCCTGTTAGAGGCGGTCTCTTTCGCTCCTACAGATTCAGCAATGGGTTGACGTCGCACGCATGACGATCATTGGTGACCGTTAGCCGAGGTGCCGTTCGTGCCGGGTGATAGTAGTGGACACTTTCACTCGCAGGGTACCAACGGTACTTCGGCCAATGGGAGGCTGCCACGCAATTTGGCGGGAAAGTGGCGTCACCCGGATCACGCCACTTTACCGTTTGTATGGGCACGAGCGGCTGAAAGGCCCCGCTCCAGAGCCGAACAAGGCCCCTTTACCACCCGAAGCAGGGCCTGTGGCTGGGCTATAAAAGGCCACCGGCGGCTCCATACGGGGGGATTAGATGGTGATTAAACGAGTGAAAAGTGATTAGTGAAAGTCAGAGTGCCGTGAAAGTCAAAGCGAGTGGTAAATCAGGACTCTCAGGACTTCAAAGGACAGCAAGGACATCGTGGGAACAGCAAGGACATCGTGGGAACAGCAAGGACGTCGTGGGAACAGCAAGGACTTCCAGTGGGAATCCTTGCGACAAAGAAAGAGGCAACCAGCATCATCAGCGGCACCGATCAGGGCATCGGTGCATATCAGCGGCTTAAACGAGACCTGCACATCTGAGTAAGTTCACGTTGCCGTTTGTGAGTGAAACAAAGCTAGTGTTGTGCTGTGAGCGAATGGGATAGTAGGAGAGGCCTGCATATCTGAGCGAACCGCCAGAGTTTACAAACCGAGGTCCTGGCGTTTCCCGAATCGTCCCGGTGAACTAGCGTGTTTTAGCACAACACTCTTCCAGCCGAAGTGCGTTGAACCAGCGCTCGGTAGGTGTGCTTCGCTAAAGCCAACCAACGAACCAGCATAAATTTAAGTGACGTGTACATTTTAAACTTATTCAAGAGAATATACATTAACGCTATATATACATTAACCTAAATTCACAAGTGACTAATTAATATCGCAGGGGCTTCAACAAATAAATTTGTTGGCACGAATCCACAGTCAGCTGAAACTAGCCCAGCTTAGACTCGGGATAAGCCGAAGGTTCGTTACAACTGGCGCCCAACGTGGAGCCCTGCGATAAGAGTTTAATTAGAAATTTGTGACTATGGTGCGAGCGTGGGTATATAACTTGAAAAAGGATGAAGTGTTGCGTTATGGTGACGAGTTCGGGGTGAGCTTGTCAGCCACACTGGACGCGATGCGGAGACAGAGCTGACGCATGTGGCACGGCTCTGTGTGCCTTCCACGAGTGCAGCGGCACGGCTGCAGGACACGCGACAGTGTGAGATAAGAGCCACATCCACCCCGCAACCGGAAATAAGGCCACGAGGACTCGGCAGCACAGCCCAAGAATATCCAAAGGTGGAAAAACAAGTGCGAGAGTGGATGGCTTTGATGGCACCACAAAGCCTTTGGAGTTCTTGGAGCAGGTGGAGTGGTCGGCGGACACATATGGCCTGGATCTGGAAATGATCCCGCGGGTGATGCCAGAGCTTCTGAAAGGCATGGTATTAAAGTGGTACGTGGCCAACAACAGGCACTGGACGGCGTGGACGACGTTTGTGCGCAGCTTCCAGGAGTTCTTCTAGCCCAGGCTATCTGGAGAAGCTGGAGGACGACGTCAAACGCCGGAGGCAGATGGTAGACGAGAGCTTCAAGGTCTACATGGTGGAGATGCAGACTCTCATGCGGCCTCTGCGCTATGGAGTAGACCATGAGATGAAGCGCATCTATAATAACAGTCTGTCTGATCTGCGTGCCTAAGCCCGTCCGTATCAATTCCATAATCTGGTGGAATTGATGCATCTGGCAGACGAGTTTGAGGAGCTGGAGAAGGACCGCGAGAGGTTGCGGCAGCAGCCACGGCCGGGCCAGACACGATTTATGGCCATGGGCGCCGCTGGAGGCGAGGTGGAGTATCTCCGCATGGAGGATGAGGCGGTGTGTGGCCAGGAGGGGCACCGCGCTTTTACGTGCCGCAACAAGGCACTGAATTTCTGCTGGCAGTGTGGGCGCATTGGGGTGAGAACGTTTGCCTGTTGCCAGTCGGGAAACGAACAGCGGCACCCGCCATCCAGAGGCGAGCGGGAGCAGCGGCTAGGAGCCCCCATGCGCTATGGGGCCGTCTTCAGGACGAATGCAGCCAGATGACAGCGATTGTGTCCATTGGAGCCACCCAACAAAAAGCCACGATCAACACGGGAGCCACAAGCAGATTTATAAGCGAAAAGCTTGCTGACAGGTTCAGAAGAGTGGGCGTGGTGCGTGCAACACGGCTGCGCATACGCTTAGCGGACGGCAATTGCAGTCATGTGGACTCGCAGCTGGAGACGACGATCAGCCTGGGGAATCAGCAAAGCCAAATCCCGTTGCTGATTCTTCCAGGAGTGGTCGACGATCTGGTGCTGGGCTGGGATTTCTTAGCCAGCATGGGCACCACCCTGGAGTGCGGTGGTTTGCTGTCCGTGGCTGTGGCCAGCGTGGAGGCGAGCCCAGAGACGCCAGTGGAGGCGAAGATGGAGCAGCCAACGCCTATACACAAAGATCCAGAGGTGGACGCTCTTCTGAGGCATGAGCTGAAGAAGTTCCAGCATGTGGAAGGCACCACCAGGATCACGGAGCGCCGGATCAGGATGCAGGACAACAGGCCCATAAAGCAGCGCTACTTCCCCAAAAATCCAAAAATGCAGGCGGAGATCAACCTGCAGGTGGGTGAGCTGCTGGCCAAAGGCTGCATTGAGCCCTCGAAGAGCCCACATAGCGCGCCGATTGTTATGGGAATGGGAAGTGGCGGCTATGTGTGGATTTTCGACAGCTGAACAGTAGATCCATTAAAGATGAATACCCTTTGCCGCGTGTGCATCACATTTTGGATCAGCTGCGAGAGGCGTGCTACATCAGCAGCCTGGATTTGAAGGATGGTTATTGGCAGATACCCGTTTCGTGCCAGATTGTGCAGCCACAGTGCATCCGCTAAATGCACTGCTCATAAAGGGCACGAAGCGGGAGTGGACGGAGGAGCGGCAAAGAGCGTTCGAGACGGTAAAGGCCAAATTGACGGAGTCACCGGTGCTGGCGTGCCCTGATTTCTCGAAGCCGTTTTGCTTGCTTGCTTGAGGCAATCCTGACGCAAACCTCGGAAGGCGGAGAGCGCGTCATTTCTTATGCCAGCCGGACACTGAACAGTGCTGAAAAGAACTATTCAGCTACTGAATGAGTGTCTGGCTATAATCTGGGGCATACGGAAGCTCAGGCCATACCTGGAAGGCTACAAATATGTAGTGGTCACTGACCATATGGCTCTGATGGCTCAATTCGATCGACAGCCCAACGGAAAGGATTGATAAATGGGCACTGGAGCTGCAGCAGTACGACTTCGAGATTCGCTACAGGAAGGGCAAGCAGAATGTGGTGCCGCTCTCACGGCAGCCTCTGGGAAAGGAATCGTACCGTTTGGTCAAGAGCAAGGAGATGCCAGCTGAGACAGGATGTCGCTGGCTCACCAAGCTTCGGCAGGACATAAGTTTCCAGCATCAACATGCACAGGGTATTCGGCCGCCTTCATCACGCAAGGACGAGAGCCCAGGCTGTCCAAATCGCCAATAAGATGCGCGAAGTGTTTGAGATAGTGCGTCGAAGCCTGGCGAGAGCTGGACAGGATCAGGCGCGGCATTATAACCTACGGTGGCGGCAGTGGAAGCCGGCCGTAGGTGACAAGGTGTGGGCAAAGGAACGCCAGTTGTCGAATGCCGCAGAGGGATTTGCAGCAAAACTGGCACCACGCTATGGAGGCCCTTATATAGTGGCCAGTTTTGTGTCACCAGTCATCTACCGCATCGGTCGCATGTTGCGGATCTCAAGCCGTGGAGAGGAGACACGGGTGAGCATTAAAGCTGTTTCGTTTTTTTTTTTTTTTTTTTTCAAAAAAAAAAAGGGAGTGAATACACAGCGAAGTGTATTGCTTCTAATTTAAGCGCAAAAAGAATAAGAAAAACAAGTAAGAATGTTGCAGTCGGGCGCTACCGACTGCGGAATACTCATTCACAGTCCGTATACATGATACTTTGTTTACAAAGGGGCATATATTCTTATTTCAAATTTAATTTGGCTTTAAAAAAATGTACAAAGCAATTGTTTTTTGATTGTAGCTTTTGGTAATTTTTATCGAGTAATCGATAATTATTATATTGATCGTGCACTTTTTGAGTACAAATGTATGGTAATTTTCGTTAATAGCTTTCGGTCTCACCTATTGCAGATTCATAGGCGTTTGCTTACATTACAAAAGCGCGCTTTTTAGCATTCTAAGAATTGCGATTGATTTCTGGATTTTCTAGCTGTTATTGTAGTTTTTTCAGAAGACGCTCTGTTATTAGCTTATTGAATTTTAGCTATCAGATTGTCAAGCAAAACGATAGCTTGGGTGATAGAGGCGTCGCAAGTTATATTACAGCGGCGGAGGCTCAAAGCCCCTTCAATGTTGTGGGTTTTTTTCATACATATTTCGTTTTTTATAAAATAGATACTTATTTTATAAAATTTTTCTTATGCACGCGCTCATTTGTATGTGTGTATGTATGTACACATAAATGCATACTCTAGCGTTGAAATGAGACTGATTTGTTTTTGCTTTGTTTTTGAATTTATCATCCGCTACTCTGGCTCTACTTTTCTTTAATGCGTCATAACAAAAATCTCATTTTTGGATTTCATTTTAATTACAATTATTGACAGTAGGTGGTGGCGCTGTCGGCAAAGGCGCCGGCTTAATTTGTTTTTGTTATTTTGACAGACATGGCTTGGGTGCGAGTTCAAATCCCGCGGAAAACTCTTTTTTGTAAATTGCAAATTTTGTTATTTAAGCTTCTTTTATATTTTTTTTTAATTTAAATTTTATTTTTAAATTTTATAAAAATGTTTCCTTCCGTGTTATCAATGCCTATTAACCTTATTTGTATATATACATGTACATACAGAGATAGCATATAAATGTCGTAATTTGATACTACAAATGCCGATTGCCACGCCCCTAGTGGCCGTAGACACCTCATTTTTGGCCAGTTCTTAGAAAGAGCTAACGGTAACGTAAATGCGAAATTTGAAATTTTCGCTCAAAAAATGTGAAAATGACAGGGTATTTTTCGATATGCCACGCCCCCAAAGAGGCGTGACAATTTTTTTTGGGGCAACGATAGAGGAGGTTACCAGTAACTCAACTATCCAAATGTAAAGCTTTAAGCTCTTAAACTGTAGGAGATAAAAGGTTTTGCGGTTTGCCACGCCCCCTTTGGTCGGACATATATATATATATATATATATATATCAAATTTCAAGTCTCTAGCATCAATAGTGCCTAAAATATAGCCAAATTTGAAAAATCACTATATCTTCAGGTCCGATTTGCCACGCCCCTAGTAGGCGAAGACATAAAATCATTTCATCAGTCATTATAGAATTATAGCATTAGCTCACGTGCGAAATTTCAACGTTCTAGCTTTAGAACTTTAGGAGATACAGTTTTATCTGATTTGCCACGTCCCCAATGGGCGTAGATATATCCACCATAGCTTTTTGGACTTGGGGGGTCAACGCGGATCTACATACCAAATTTCAACTTTCTAGCTCTTCAATTAACATGATTTCTGGTATATCGGAAAATGCATTTTCCGATTTGCCACGCCCCTAGCGGGCGGATCGGGAAAATTTTAGCACTTTATAAATCGAAGCCATACACGAGTATGTGTTCCAAATTTCAAGTCTCTAGCTTAAATAGCGGCGAAATGAACTGCGTTCATACGGACAGACGGACAGACGGACGGACGGACAGACGGACGGACAGCAAGACGGACATTGCACAAAACCAATATACTAATTCACTTCGTGAAGGAGTATAAAAACAGCAAAAATTTTGTTCAAAAGTGCATAATTTCGGCTGCGAAATGCATCTGTGGCTGGAAAATTACAGTTGCAACCGGGAAAATTACGGTATATTGGGTACGCAACAACAATTTGTTTGAACTGCGTGCGCACGACAGCAAGCAGTGTACAGTACTGCACCGAAAAACTTAGCTGTCAGTGCATGCGCAATGCACTATGCACAGATACAACAACAAAGCAGTGCAAGTGCAAGCAGTACCCACCTGCAGTGTATGCGCCCTTGGCAACAGAGCGCAGCCGAAATTATATTTTCTAACGAAAGCGAGAGCGAAAAACAACAAACCGCACGCATTCCAGGCGAAAAAATTGCTGCACACCCACACCCACCGCGAAGCGAGAGCAAGCGAGCGTAGGCCAGCGTCAAGGGACTACGTCGGCTGCTCAGCGATCGCTAGCGCACGAAGTCAAGACAACTAAAACCGCCAACAACAAATCGCACAGACAACTAAAATCGCCAACAACAAAACGCACTGAGACAACTAAAAACTCCAACAACAAAACGCGCCGAAACATAAAAACAGCCAACAACAAAACACACAGCGGCATATAAAACGATCGCTAGCAAAGAGATGCCAACAACAATGCAACGCCAATAACAATGCTACACGGCAGAAGAGCCTGCATTTGGATGTTCGGCTAGAAGAGCTATGTATGCGTGTGCCGATGGGAGTGTGGGAAAAACGGTATCTGGGCAGTACCGGAGCCTGCCTGGAATTCAGCCATATTGCAGCGAAGGCTAGAGTGGGCTGAGCGTAGGCCACAAGACCCGTTAGATGCTGTCGCTGACGCAGCGGTGGCGCGGCAGCATAGGGTTTAAAATGGGCAGGTGAGCTTGTGTTCGGTCTATTTTCGGAAAGTTATAATGGAGAGTGGACGCGCTGTCAACAATAAGAACGACAAGGGCATCGGCCGGGTACACCCTGCCGATCCTCGGTTGCCGGCCAGTGACTACGCTGGAGCGGCACGAGGAGCGAGCAGGGTGGATGCCCAGTCGACGCGACCGACGAGGTAGGGCACGGCTGCCGCCGGTGGGGTTGCCATTTCATCCGCGCCGGCAGCCGAAGAGATGGCCCTACCTGGTGTATATCGGCCCTACCTGGAGCTGGAGCCGATATACACTTCACTATTTCACTTTCCTATCACTTGGTATATTCACTCGTAACCACTTTCAAATTCAATTATTAATTTCTCTCAATTATAATGTTCTCAATAATATTTTTATTTCGCTTTATTTAAGAACACTTTTAGATTCAGCTTTAGGTTTCTTGCTGCAATCATAATACCTTTTTTTTTTCGTTACTTACTCTCGGAGTGGGCTCATATACCCGCTCTGTTCTTACCACTTCTCTGTGCTCACTCTTTTCTTCTTTCGCTGGATTTCGGCGACGTTCGCTATGCTGCCCCCGCGCGTGCACATGCTTATGCATATGCTTCTTCGGCTTACGCTTCTGCGTAAATATTTTCGCACGCACTGTACTTTTCGGCGCGGTAACGGTTTTCTAATCCCGTTTTTTCGCTCGACGATTCCCGAAATTTCTAACCCCCGACCTTCTTCCTCCTTCACTTTTTAATTTTTGCACTTTACCATGAATGTTCTCGATTTTCGCTGCTTTTACACGCACACTGCCTATACTCAAATTAACCGCCAAAAAACTAAACAAACGCCTCTATTGCCCGTCACCTCTATTTGGGTATGCCGGCGGGTTTTTACGCCGCCCGTATTTTTTTTTAGCCGGGGCCAGAGTCTCAGTCTGCCCAGGGCCATAAGTTAATACGGGCCATATCGAGTTAGGCGACCACGCGGCCTGAGCTCGCCGACCACGCCCACGCCCACGCCCACGCGTTTGCACGCGGGAGGACGGCAGCAATCGAGTGGCGCGATCAAGCGCACTCTAGATTTCGGGGGTCGGGGCTGCGAAGGCGTGCTGTGGGGCGTTAGTGGGGCCACTACGATCGGTAGACCGCGGATCGAGGAACGCCCAGCGTTGCCGTTCACTCAAGACCACGCGATTTGCCACCTTACACGCTTTTCGAAATGGACGGAGATGGTGCCGCTGCGGAGCGCGAAAAGCGCGGCTCTTCAAAAAGCATTTCGAGAGCGGATCTTGGCGCGGTTCGGCACGCCAAAGGTGCTCATTACTGACAATGGCACCCAATTCACCAGTCGGGCATTCAAGGTGTTTTTGGAGGAGCTTGGGGTGCGTCACCAGCTGACAGCACCATACACACCTCAAGAGAATCCCATTGAGAGGGCACACAGAACAGTGAAGACGATGATTGTGCAGTTCGCTGGAGGTGACCAGAGATGCTGGGACGACGCATTGCCGGAGTTGACGTTGGCGGTCAACAGCAGCGTGTCAGCATCCACAGGATATTCGGCCGCCTTCATCACGCAAGCAGCGTCTGTGTCGATCACACCCTTACATACATACATACACTATATACGTACAGTGGGCTTGCATATAAAATGTGCAGCTAAATTATCAGTGCATAAGTGGAACAATTTGGCTTGTACATTTGAATTGTAAATGAAAGTGTTTTTTTCCAAACGTGAACATAATTAACTAAATTTGTAACTAAAATAAATAAAATTAATAACTTAGAATCGAGGGCTGATCATCCAGCGCTCATTATGGAAAATCGGTCCCGTTTAGCGCAGTTGTAATTACCAAAATTTAGTGGAACTTATACTGAGTGGGAAAACTTTTTCTATATGTTCAAAACGATTATAGATGCAGACTCTGATCTCAGCTCGATTGAGAAGTTCCAGCATCTTCGATCCTGCTTAAGTGGTGCTGCTATAGATACCATCAGCTCATTGAAAATTAATAAGGCTAACTACATCGTAGCTCTGGATATTCTTCAACGTCGATTTGATAATATTTTACAGGCACATATCAGAGCGATATTTGTGCTTGAGAAGGCAGATGCATCTGTGGGCAGGCTGAGGCAGCTGGCGGATAAAGCTACATCTCACATTCGTGCTATGGATTCTCTTGCATCGCGCGAAGAAGTTGCTGATTGTATCATGGTGCAAACAGTGTTGCAAAAATTGGATAAATACGCTCACGCCAAATGGGAGGAACGCTTATCGGTCAATGAGTTACCATCGTGGGCCAAGTTGTCAACGTTCTTGCAAGAGCGGTGTCGAATGCTTGAAAATGTGGATCAAGTTTGGCAAGATGATCAGATTGGCAAGTCAGGGAAGATCGTGAGTACGCATTTAATAAAATCATTTGTTGCTACCAAGACTTCCATTCGTTGTGTCTTTTGTGAAGACACGAGCCACATGATATTTCAATGTAAGCGTTTAATGCAATTGCCACCCATTGCACGACATAAGGAGGCCAAGAGACTCGCTCTGTGCCTAAATTGCTTAAAAAAAGGACATCAGTTAAAAGAATGCAAATCTAGTACCTGCCGCACTTGTCAATCGAAGCACCATACCTTATTACATCACAATCAGTCTTCAACAAACAAATGCTATACATCCTTCTGCTATGGTTGCAATGTCACCTTCTTTGCCTCAAGCTCATATATCGCCTCATTCGTCTGATGTTGTGCTTTTAGTCACTGCTATAATCCTTGTTAAGAACCGAATGGAACATTCGTTCCTCTGTCGATCTCGTTCTGAAATCTCGGATTTCAGACTATTCAACTGTCATCACCGCAATCATCTCATAGACGATTACTGACAATCAGCCTGGAATTTCAATGTCTACTAAAGTTGGAACATACCCTCAAATATACAGCTATCTGATCCCTTACTCTATAAGTCAAAACGGATTGATCACATCGGAGCTGGTTTTTTCTTTGAGCTGTTGTGTATTGGGCACTTATGTTGGCACCTGGGTTGCCAGTTTTGCAGAAAACTCAACTCGGCTGGATCATATCAGGTGGCGGCCAATCGGCCCACAAACTCCCATCGTTCATCGCAACTCAAAGAGGCTCGGATGATGATTTGTTTTCGAGCCTATCGCCAAGGTAACAGAGCAGCTCCATTGTCAGCAGCATTTCATCGCAACTCATCGTCGATTGTCTTCAGGGGAATATTTAGTCTGCTTGCCAAAAAAGCAAGGCGTCGAATCTTTGGGCGACTCTAATTTGCAGGCCAAACGTCGGCTCTTAAATTTGGAGCTCAAGTTTGCTAAAAAAAAAATCATGTTCTAAAGAAAAAATATTCTGCATTTATGAAAGAGTATATTGATCTCAACCATATGTCACTGGTGCCCAGCGCAAAGATCTCCAAATGCAAATACTTTATGCATCATAATTGTGTATACAAAGAAGAAAGTTCGACAACAAAGCTGAGAGTTGTATTCGACGGCTCGACTGTTACCACATCTGGGCTTTCATTAAATGATCTTATGTCACACACTCATTCGTTTTCGCACATTTGCTATTGCAATTACAGGTAACATCGGTAAAATGTATAGGTGTGTGAAGGTTTCAGAGCCTGATTCCATGCTTCAGTGCATATTATGCCGAAACTCATTAGTCGACGATATTCAGGTTTTCAAATTGAATACCGTCACTTATGGGACCAAGCCCGCTTCTCTTTTGTCTGTTCCTGCAATGCACCAACTAGCAATGGATGAGTTGTCATCATACCCACTAGGATCTAAAACTGTTTTGCGAGATTTCTATGTCGATGATCTGATCTCAGGGGGCAATTCAGTTGAGGTTCGCGACATAATGGAACAAACCACAAATCTTCTTGAGCGAGGTTACTTCAAATTGAGAAAATGGTGCTCAAACTCAATCAACGTTCTTTGCGGAATTCCAGAAACTGAGCGATGCTACGATCCATTAGGTTTGATCGGACCAACATTAACTAGGTCAAAAATCATTTTGCAACGCATGTGGAGAGACAAGTTGCAATGGGATGAGAGTATATCACCATCGTAACATTTCCTCGTTTTGTACTCCAAATTAAACAAGTGTCCAATTACATGCCTTCTGCGATTCTAGCCTTCAGGCCTAAGAACTTGATAAGCGAAATAAAGAAACTGAACTTGTTCGAATGTGAGATGCATTGTTGGTCGAACTCAGCGGTGGTCTTGTCTTGGCTAAAGGAAGAGCTTGAATTTGGGTATTCAATCTGTTATCTAAAGGAGCAGCACCGTTAGAGCTCTTGCACTCACTCGTTGTCTTCAGCTGTCTCTGATTTATCAAAATGTACGTGGCTTAAATTCTAAACTGAAAAGAGTATTCTTGCACAGTTATAGTGTACAATATGATATTAAATAGTGAAATCCTTTCAAGTAATTTTACTACTTATAGACTCGATCATTTAATGCGCCGAGGGGGTGGTGTGTTGGTTAAATCCTGTATCCTCTCCGAAATTTTTATTTTTTCGTCCCTTAATGATGCGGAGATTTTATACATGTTCTTTTTTAGCTGTTGATAATCATCTCAATTATACTCATTTGCCTTCTAAGCCAAGTCGTTATCGCAAATGCGATTTTGTTTTGCTCAACGAATGTATTATTAAGAAATATTAAATCTAAATGTTTTAAGAACTATAAAAAGTCTGGTTCTACTGATCCCTATAACAACTCATATCTCCTGGTGCTGATAAAGAGCACACTGTGTCTCTTCAGTCACCATTACTAAAATTGTTTAATTTTTCTTTGGAAACGTCTGTGTTCCCTTCAATTTGGAAAAAATCTTTCATCATTCCCCGATATAAAAAAGGTGGAAGCTCTGATATTTCCAATTTCCGCAGCATAAACTGTATCAGGATAATATCGAATCCGTTCAAAAACAGTTTCTTCTCTTTGCCTTAAGGGATCTTAGGTGGGACAGTAAAGTGCGATTACCGTCTTACCATAGTAGGCTTCAGCTCATTGATCTTCCATCGTTAATCAATCGCAGAATAATTTAAGGTACTGTTTTTCTGGTCAATTTGATTAACGGTGATGTTTATTCGTCCTCTGTTGATACGTCTTAATTTTTCGGTTCCGTCCCGAACAACTAGACATGATCGTCTGCTTCATTTACCTGTGTGCACTATATTATTCTTTGCATAGTGCGTTTTATGTTCTATGTGCTAATTTCAATAAATATTATCACGTATTTTCCTTTTAGCTCTCTTCTATTAAATTACCTTAGGGAAACCACTCGCAATGCTTAGACATAAGCACTGGTATACAGTTCGTTGCCAACGTTGTGACATTCCTTCTATTTTTCTCTTGTTTAACTCATTTATTTTTATTTCTTATGCTCTTTTCACTATTTCTTGCAATATTTGTACTACTTTCCTTCTTCATTACTAATACTTTTACGTTAAGATTTATTATAATTTTACTAAATTAACTATATTTAAGCACTTTTAATATCTTTTTGTAAGTTTTCCATTTTAACACTGTCTATTCATATTTTCAATAGTGTCACTGACCACATTTGGCGGTGAAGTGGGGCATAGCTAGCCGGACTGGCAAATAAAATACCTCCATCGGGTTGCTGATACTGTTGTCATAATGTGTTGTACTTTCTAAAGGCTATTTAATTTTAGTTGACTCTAGTTTTGTCAAAATCTTTAAATAAAATTAAAAAGAAAAAAATAAATAAATTCATTAGAAATAATGAAGCGCATTTTTGGCTATGTTTATAAATTCAACCGGAAAATAAAATCACCTGAGTTATCATCGGACGATCTGCGTCAAGGATAAAAGAGCTCAGTTCAACGGCATGAAAACTGTTGCCTGAGCATTGTGAAAATGTATATTATACTGCAGATCCCAACCTCGCCTAGTTGAGCATATAATGGCGGGCTTGCACAAGGCTTACCAGCATTCACAATCACTGGAGTGGACTATTGTGGTCCTTTTTACTATAAGCCTGATGGACGAACTAGAGCATCATTTATATGCTACATCTGCTTGTTCGTTTGCTTCACAACCAAGGCCGTATGGCTAGAGCTCGCCGAGGATCTGTCGACAGCTGCTTTCTTAGGCGCCCTCAAGCGTTTCATTAGTACAAGTCCAAAATGCAATTCGTCAGACAACGCAATTGGTCAGACAACGCAACCAACGCATGACATACATACAGAAGCTGTTCGGCGCAGCAGCTAATAATTGCCGAATTTACTGAAACTTTCAGCAAATGATCTACATATTATATTGAATAATTGACAAATTTGAAAATAATTGACAATATTTTTAATCGATAATTAAATATCGGGAGTATGCGGTAATTTAAATCGACTCAGCTCGTCGCCTTGATCAAGAATATATATACTTTCTGGGGTCTGCCACGCATTCCGATGGGTTCAGGGTATGAATAGTCTTTATTCGGTAACGCCCGACTGCAACGTTCTTACTCTCTTAAAAGTTCAGAAACAACTTTTAGTACTGTTCAGTAAATGCAGCCTTGGCTTACAATTGATAATTTACAACATCAATCGTTTTACTATCGAGGGTTTTTTTTAATATCGGATGTTAAAAAATCGATGGCCTCACTATCGAAAGCTTTGCATCCCGAGCTAAAAAAAAATAATAATTATAAATTCATGTAAGTAAAGTTAAAAAAGCTCTAGTGGATATATTCACGCCCATTGGGGGCGTGGTAAATCAGATAAAACTGTATCTCCTAAAGTTCTAAAGCTAGAACGTTGAAATTTCGCACGTGAGCTAATGCTATAAATCTATAATGACTAATTTTATGTCTACGCCTACTAGGGGCGTAGATATATCCACTAGAGCTTTTTTAACTTTACTTACATGAATTTATAATTATTATTATTTTTTTTTAGCTCGGGATGCAAAGCTTTCGATAGTGAGGATTTTTCAAATTTGGCTATATTTTAGGCACTATTGATGCTAGAGTCTTGAAATTTGGTATATATACGCGAGTTGACCTCCCAAGTCCAACAAGCTATAGTGGATATATGTCCGCCCAAAGGGGGCGTGGCAAACCGGAAAACCTTATATCTCCTACAGTTTAAGAGCTAGAAGCTTCAAATTTGGATAGTTGAGTTACTGGTAACCTCCTCTATCGATGCCCCAAAAATAATTGTCACGCCTCTTTGGGGGCGTGGCATATCGAAAAATACCCTGTAATTTTCACATTTTTTGAGCGTAAGCATTTACGTTACCGTTAGCTCTTTCTAAGAACTGGCCAAAAATGAGGTGTCTACGGCCACTAGGGGCGTGGCAATCGGCATTTGTAATATCAAATTGCGACATTTATATGCTTGAGCTATGTATGTACATGTATATACAAATAGGCTTAATAGGCATTGATAACACGGAAGGAAACATTTTTATAAAATTTAAAAATAAAATTTAAATATTTAAAAAATATAAAAGAAGCTAAAATAACAAAATTTGCAATTTACAAAAAAGATTTTTCCGCGGGATTTGAACTCGCACCCAAGACATGTTTGGCAAAAGAACAAAACCAAATTGAACCGGCGCCTTTGCCAACAGCGCCACCACCTACTATCAACAATTTTAATTAAAATGAAATCCAAAAATAAGATTCTTGTTATGAGAGTAGCAGATGGTAAATTCAAAGCAAAAACAAATCAGTCTCATTTCAACGCTAGAGTATGCATTTATGTGTACATACATACACACATACAAATGAGCGCGTGCATAAGAAACGCTGGTATGCTTGATGCTACATATGCGTGGAGACTTATGTACATACATATATGTACATGCATAAATGCGTACATACATATGAGGGCTATTTAAGAAGAAACAAATTTAAGCTTAAAAAATTTGTTAATTAGAAAAAAGAATAAAATAAGTATCTATTTTATAAAAAACGAAATATGTATGAAAAAAATACACAACATTGAAGGGGCTTTGAACCTCCGCCGCTGTAACATAACTTGCGACGCCTCTATCACCCACGCTATCGTTTTGCTTGACAATCTGGTAGCTAAAATACAATAAGCGTCATCTGACAAAACTACAACAACAGCTAGAAAATCCAGAAATCAATCGCAATTCTTAGAATGCTAAAAAGCGCGCTTTTGTAATGTAAGCAAACGCTTAAGAATCTGCAATAGGTGTGACCGAAAGCTATTAACGAAAATTACCATACATTTGTACTCAAAAAGTGCACGATCAATATAATAATTATCGATTACTCGATAAAAATTACCAAAAGCCAAATTAAATTTGAAATAAGAATAAATGCCCCTTTGTAAACATAGCATCATGTATACGGACTGTGAATGAGTATTCCGCAGTCGGTAGCGCCCGACTGCAACGTTCTTACTTGTTTTAGTTTTCTTTAGTTGTAAATCTTAATGATTATACTAGAAAAATAATTGAAAGCGTTAATACATAAGAACTAATGCTCCAAGCACACATTTTTCTACTTTTATTTATTTATTTGCCAATTGTGTGTGCGCTATCTTCTGTTTGTACGAATATTCGCTCATACATACATGTGTGCACATAGCAGCATCTTTTAATTTCTTTGATTTCCCCTCGCGTACTTCCAAACAGGCTAGCAACACAATTAACATATAAACTAACAATAACAAATTCCACATACATATTCACGACACATTTACTAAATAATAAACTTAAATTGCTAAATTGGTTGTTTTGCTTTGTGTCTAAACAGCTGAGATCGTAACTAGTATCAATAACCTTTCCGATAATTATCACCGGCCGCCACATAGTTGTGTACGATCAGAATTCATCGTAGTTTAAAAACTATTGTAAAACAAATCTATATATATAAAAGAGAGTTGTGAAAAGTGCTCCTACACTTATAACTCGAGATCTGCTGGACCAATTTTCATGGTTTTTGATTTGTTGGAATTGTTTCCGCTACGAGTAGGATAATAGATCTTAAAAATACTGAAAAAAATTTGACGAATACTTGAAAAACGCGTTTTTTTCCCTAAAGCTTCAAATTTCCATTGATACTCAGTAGGCTTAATAACAGTGACAGTTTTCGGTCCTGCTCTCATTTTATACAATAGTATAGAAGTAAATAAACTAATGTAGTCAATCAGTCTACGGCACAACCTACGGCGAACCTGACTATTCATAAAAAAAGCACATTTGATAAAAATAATACGCGTGCATACAGAAGCTAAATATCTCGAAAGTTCAGTTATTTATTTGTCTCAAACATAAATTATTTATATATATATTTCTCGATTGTTTTATGTGGTTTTGTGCGAGGGCATATTCTGTATTACTATTAATAAATATGCCGCGTCCTAGAAGATCTAATCTTCCCCGGCGGACCCATTATGCAATTAGGCAACGGAATATCGCGTGTCAATTTTCTGACGAAGAACGAGAAATCGCCCGAGAAAGGCGCCGCGTTAGTACCCAGCAAAGAAGGGCCTTAATTCGTGCTTCTCAAAGAGAAGCAGCCCGCGAAACGGCAATAAAAAATGGTTCAAGGATTTTATTATCTGGCGATTTCCGACAAACACTACCAAGATCTAAGATCTACTGCTGCCGACAAAATAATCGCTTGCCTCAAAGCACCAAATCTGTGGCGATATGTAACCAAACTTCAACTCTCTGTAAATATGAGAGTTGCATTGTTGAACGATCTATCTGCTGATGATTTCTCGAAGCAATTGCTGAATATCGGTAATGGCCGTATTCCTGTTCGTCAACAGGAATCGAGTGGTTTCGAGTGGTTTGATTTCATTTCCTCAAAATTTTTGCAATTTCGTCTCATTAAAAGATGAGCTTATCAACAAAGTATTTCCGAATATCATTGCTTTCCACAAAAATACTAAACGGTTAAGTGAGCGAGCAATTTTGGCGGCTAAAAATTAAGATGTGGATGACCTTAATCCTATAATTCAAAATAAAATCGTTGGTACTCTGTATTCGTTCAAATCAATCGACTGTGTAGCAAACAAAGAAGAAGCCACTAATTATCCAACTGAATTTTTGAACTCCTTGGCTGTGCCTGGTTTACCACCGCACAATTTACAACTGAAGGTTGGCTCGGTAGTTATCATGCTTAGAAATTTAAACCAACCAAAACTGTGCAATGGATCGCGTTTGGTGATAAGAAAACTGATGGGCAATGTGATTCACGCGTCGATACTCAAAGGAAAATTTAAAGATGAGGAAGTTCTTGTTCCTAGGATTCCGATGATCCCAACAGATATGCCCTTTGAGTTTAAACGAATTCAATTCCCAATTCGTGTTGCCTTCGCCATGACGATCAACAAATCACAGGGCCAATCTTTGACTATTTGTGGCCTCAATCTAGAAAATGCGTGTTTTTCTCATGGTCAATTGTACGTGGCATGCTCACGTGTTGGCAAACCATCCGCATCATTTGTTCTTGCACCTGACCAAAGAACAAAGAATGTCGTTTACCACAAGGTGCTTGAATGAAAATAGCTTTCAAAAATTTTTTCCTAGAAAAAATGGATAGGGCAATGCAACGTTTGCGGGCCAGCTAGTAGAAAATAAATTTTTGTTTCTTGTTTTTTTTTCTTTCTTTTTAATTATTAATGGAAACAAAATTTAATTGTTTTATTTATCCTAATTAAATTTATTAAAATTCTGAATTAACTTCTAGTTAGCATCCATGTCTGATCGTTCGAGTCGAGCGCTATTCAGTGTACCCGCTTCGCATTTGATTAAACGCAGTGCCAGCACTTTCAAGCGAAGTCCGGTCGTTACCCGGTCCAGTCCGAAGGCTGGCCAACATTTCGGGATCTGTTTTCGGCCATTTACATAAATAATCCGCGTTTGACTCCGGTGGAGAAGTCATTCCACGTCAATTCAAAGACAGCAGGCGATGCAAGTGCCGTAGTCGCAGAGTATCCTTTCACAAACGGCTTTGCATCGGCTTGGGGCTCCTTGTGTGATCGGTTCGAGAATAAGCGGCTGTTATCAACAGCCAGCTTAAAATTCTGCTCTCCAAAGTTACCAAGGAATCAGGCTCAGCTCTCAGAGAGTTGCATGGCACCATTCATAGGTGCGTCACTGCAATCGAGCATGCTCAAATCTCTACGGAGAATTGGGACTGTATCCTTGTGTTCGTGTGCACGTCCAAATTGCCAGATCACACTCGATCTCTCTGGGAGCATTCGCTGACACGAAAAACAGAAATCCCTGCCTGGCAGGACGTTAGTCACTTTCTTAGCGAGCGTGCTCTTGCGCTCGAGGCTATGGAAGGTGATCGTTCTGCACAAACAGTTCCAATCTCAGTTCCGAGATGCGGGAACTCTGCCCCTCCCAAACGAGTGAACTCCTTTTCAACGCAAGTGAATTTGAAGAGCTTAATGTGCGATCTGTGTTCAATGAGAACCATCCAATCCGATTTTGCCCTCGGTTTCTCCCGCTGTCTATCCATGAACGAGAGGCATGCAAAGCAAAGAATCTTTGCCTGAACTGCTTCGCTAAGGGTCACCAGTTACGAGAGTGTACCAGTACGCACAACTGCTTCAAGTGTAATGGTCGACATAACACCCTACTCCATAGGGATAATACTCCGCGGTTAGGTACTGACTGGCCCACTTTCATGAACTTCACCGGGAATGGTCTCCTCCTTCACAATTCAAGTCTGCGTTCCGAGGGAGATGAAACTTGAGATTCCGACAACCTTGTCATCTCCTATAACTTTTCCATTCCGAGTTCCCGACAGCACCACTACGAAAGTGAGGGTCGGTTTCAATAACTGCCTAAATGATATTCTTCATTCAGGCCCAACAATCCCACCATCCATGTTGTGTGACGAGCAAGCAATTCAACCTCCAACTCATTCCATCTTCCAGAGGAAGACGCCGTCATCAGAAAGCAGCAAGCCACGCGGTACCAATTCCTTCCAGTGCCGCGTGTGCCCAGGAGCGCACGGTCTCCGGAACTGCCAGCGTTTTCGGAGCTTTCCAGAGGAGAAACGGATGCGTGCGGTACTTACACAGAAGTACTGCACGAACTGCTTGGCTCACGAGCACTCTGGGCAATCCTGCCGCAACAAGGGACGCTGCAAAACGTGTGGCCAGGATCACCACACGCTCCTGCATCTCCGGGGATCAGCACGTCACTCCGCCTCGACTCCTAAAGTATGTTAATGCCGATCCCATTAACAAGAATTGCTCCTCCCGCGCCATATAATGTTATGCTATTAACAACACTCTGTTAAAAACATACGCCCAGTTCTCCTACTGGTTCGCGGGGTTCTGCGCCTCACACCCGCACACACTTGTCATTTGCCTCTTCTGGCATATATATACATGACTCTTTTTTTCCGACACAGCTGCCATACTCCAAATAAAGACTAGGAAATGACAACATTATTGAAGACGCCACCACTCCAACAATAACAATAAGATATTTATTACTTTAAGGCGAGATCGACGTGTGGCAATTATTTCCCCAGCTATACTAAATGTTCTCTCCAAATCGTTGGAATTGCCGGAACGGAAAGGTACTTGCGAACGTACTGTGCGAAGCGCTTAAGATGTTGCACATTAATCTGCAACGTTTTAAATGGCGTTTGCAAGGTTAACGTTCATTTTTTTGATTCTGTCAGACTATCGCCGTTTTTTATTGCTGTTTTAGAAAACCATTGATAGTCCCATCGATTGCTTTGCATCCCTACCCTGAATCCACCAAGCTTCTCTTATAATCATTCTGCACTTCTTTTATTCACACATACATATGCATCCACACATACGTGGTTCACAAGATCTGCTATCTGTACAGTAAGCAGCGACTGCGCCAAGGCTTATTGTTAAGGGTTTATATAAGTTAAGCACTCCCACACTAGCCAGCTCCTCTCTCATTAATTCAAAATAAAATCGTTGGTACTCTGTATCAATTCAAATCTATCGACTGTGTAACAAACGAAGAAGAAGCCACTAATTATCCAACTGAATTTTTGAACTTCTTGGATGTGCCTGGTTTACCACCGCACAATTTACAACTGAGGGTTGGCTCGGTAGTTATCATGCTTAGAAATTTAAACCAACCAAAACTGTGCAATGAAACGCGTTTGGTGATAAGAAGGGAAACGAAAATTTAAAGATGAGGAAGTTCTTATTCCTAGGATTCCGATGATCCCAACAGATATGCCCCTTTAGTTTAAACGAATTCGATTCCCGATTCGTCTTGCCTTCGTCATGACGATCAACAAATCAGAGGGCCAATCTTTGACTATTTGTGGCCTCAATCCAGAAAATGCGTGTTTTTCTCATGGTCAATTGTCAATTTGTTGTTGCACCTGACCAAAAAACAAAGAATGTCGTTTTCCACAAGGTGCTTGAATGAACAACAACAATTGTTTACCCAGAAATAATGGATAAGGCAATGCAACGTTGCCGGGCCAGCTAGTATTATATAAAATATATTATTTCATTTAACACAAAGTGATTTATATTTACAAGAACCCACCACAGCGTCCCCAATCACTAGTGCTCTAGTGTGGGAGAGCTTAACTGGCGCTCGAGCAGGGACCCACATTCTTCACGGAAATAAAGGGAAATTGTGACGTGTCAGTAATTCTATAAAAATAACTTATTAAAACAAGTAAGAAAGCTCTAGTCGAGACTGCTCGACTACGAGATCCCCTGAACCCGACTGCTACCCGACCCGCTACCGACTGCGGAATACTCATTCACAGTCCGTATACATGATGCTATGTTTACAAAGGGGCATTTATTCTTATTTCAAATTTAATTTGGCTTTAAAAAATTTAGTACAAAACAATTGTAGCTTTTGGTAATTTTTATCGAGTAATCGATAATTATTATATTGATCGTGCACTTTTTGAGTACAAATGTATGGTAATTTTCGTTAATAGCTTTCGGTCACACCTATTGCAGATTCTTAAGCGTTTGCTTACATTACAAAAGCGCGCTTTTTAGCATTCTAAGAGTTGCGATTGATTTCTGGATTTTCTAGCTGTTATTGTAGTTTTGTCATATGACGCTCTGTTATTAGTTTATTGTATTTTAGCTACCAGATTGTCAAGCAAAATGATAGCGTGGGTGATAGAGGCGTCGCAAGTTATGTTACAGCGGCGGAGGTTCAAGGCCCCATTAATGTTGTGTATTTTTTTCATACATATTTGGTTTTTATATAATAGATACTTATTTTATTCTTTTTTCTAATTAAAAAATTTTATAAGTTTAAAATTGTTTCTTCTTAAATAGCCCTTATATATGTATGTACGCATTTATGCATGTATATGTATGTACATAAGTCTGCACGCATATGCAGCATCAAGCATTCCAGCCTTTCCTATGCACGCGCTCATTTGTATGTGTGTATGCGAGTACACATAAATACATACTCTAGCGTTGAAATGAGACTGATTTGTTTTCGCTTTGTTCTTGAATTTACCATCCGCTACTCTCATAACAAGAATCTTATTTTTGGATTTCATTTTAATTGCAATCGTCGACAGTAGGTGGTGGCGCTGTCAGCAAAGGCGCCGGTTCAATTTGTTTTTGTTCTTTTGACAAACATGACTTGCGAGTTCAAATCCCGCGGAAAACTCTTTTTTGTAAATTTCATATTTTGTTATTATATATATTTTTTTTTTTTTTAAATATTTAAATTTTATTTTTAAATTTGATAAAAATGTTTCCTTCCGTCTTATCAATGCCTATTAAGCCTATTTGTATATACATGTACATACATAGATAGCTCAAGCATATAAATGTCGCAATTTGATACTACAAATGCCGATTGCCACGCCCCTAATGGCCGTAGACACCTCATTTTTGGCCAGTTCTTAGAAAGAGCTAACTTTAACGTAAATGCAAAATTTGAATGCTTACGTCCGTTTGGGCGGACATATATCCACTATAGCTTGTTGGACTTGGGAGGTCAACTCGTGTATATATACCAAATTTCAAGTCTCTAGCATCAATAGTGCCTAAAATATAGCCAAATTTGAAAAATTACTATATCTTCAGGTCCGATTTGCCACGCCCCTATTAGGCGTAGACATAAAAATTTTTCATCAGTCATTATAGAATTATAGCATTAGCTCACGTGCGAAATTTCAACGTTCTAGCTTTAGAACTTTAGGAGATACAGTTTTATCTGATTTGCCACGCCCCCAATGGGCGTAGATATATCCACCATAGCTTTTTGGACTTGGAGGGTCAACGCGGATCTACATACCAAATTTCAACTTTCTAGCTCTTCAACTAACATGATTTCTGGTATATCGGAAAATGCATTTTCCGATTTGCCACGCCCCTAGTGGGCGGATCGGAAAAATTTTAACACTTTATAAATCGGAGTTATACACGAGTATGTGTTCAAAATTTCAAGTCTCTAGCTTCAATAGCGGCGAAATGAATTGCGTTCATACGGACAGACGGACAGACGCACGGACGGACAGACGGACAGACGGACGGACAGCAAGACGGACATTGCACAAAACCAATATACTAATTCACTTTGTGAATGAGTATAATAATTCGCACATACACACGCACACACACACACACGCATACAAACAAACACACGCACACACACACTCACATATACAGGCGATTGCGCTTGGGTTGCGCTGCAGTGTTGGCGATATTATGAGAACTTATTTGTGGAGGTTACCAGTGTGAGGAGCAATATAGGTATGCACGTATTAATGTATATGAACGTTCGTATTTGCTGTGCGTTTATATGCATATACGTGCATATACATGTTGCTCCACACAGCTACGCGAATACTGTAGGAGCGACCCTCACACTGGAAAGGGGGTCAAATTCCTGTTAGAGGCGGTCTCTTTCGCTCCTATAGATTCAGCAATGGGTCGCGTCGCACGCACGACGATCATCGATGACCGTTAGCCGACGTGCCGTTCGTGCCAGAAGATAGTAGTGGACACTTTCACTCGCAGGGCACCAACGGTACTTCGGCCAATGGGAGGCTGCCACGCAATTTGGCGGGAAAGTGGCGTCACCCGGATCACGCCACTTTACCGTTTCTATGGGCACGAGCGGCTGAAAGGCCCCGCTCCAGAGCCTTACAGGCCCCGTTACCACCCGAAGCACGGCCTGTGGCTGGGCTATAAAAGGCCACCGGCGGCTCCATATGAGGATTAAAGAGTTAAAAAAAAGTGAGTCGGAGTCAAAAGTCAGAGTGAAAAGTGATTAAAGTCAGAGTGCCGTGAAAGTCAAAGCGAGTGGTAAATCAGGACTCCCAGGACTTCAAAGGACAGCAAGGACATCGTGGGAACAGCAAGGACATCCAGTGGGAATCCTTGTGACAAAGAAAGAGGCAACCAGCATCATCAGCGGCACCGATCAGGACATCGGTGCATATCAGCGGCTTAAGCGAGGCCTGCACATCTGAGTAAGTTCACGTAGCCGTGCGCAAGAGAAGTGTTTGTGAGTGAAACGAAGCTAGTGTTGTGCTGTGAGCGAGTGGAATAGTAGGAGAGGCCTGCTTATCTGAGCGAACCGCCAGAGTTTACAGACCGAAGTCCTGGCGTTTCCCGAATCGTCCCGGTGAACTAGCGTGTTTTAGCACAACACTCTCCCAGCCGAAGTGCGTTGAAACAGCGCTCGGTAGGTGTGCTTCGCTAAAGCCAACCAGCGAACCAGCATAAATTTAAGTGACGTGTACATTTCAAACGTATTCAAGATAATATACATTTACGCTATAAAACCTAAATTCACAAGTGACTAATTAATATCGCAGGGGCTTCAACAAATAAATTTGTTGGCACGAATCCACAGTCAGCTGAAACTAGCCCAGCTTAGACTCGGAATAAACCGAAGGTTCGTTACAACTGGTGCCCAACGTGGGGCCCGACGATAAGAGTTTAATTAGAAATTGTGACTATGGTGCGAGCGTGGGTATACAACTTAAAAAAGGATGAAGGGATGAGTTATGGTGACGAGTTCGGAGTGAGCTTGTCAGGCACACTGGACGCTATGCGGAGGCAGTTTGGCAACTGGGTTGAGAGGAATGAAGGTAGCATTCCTTACTCACTGAGGATCGCCGAGCTGAGTCGACTGCATGGACGCCGTGCCTCACTGAGGGATGAGGCAACGACCGCCGTAGTTGACGACGACATGGAGACAGAGCTGGCGCTTATGGCGCGGCTCTGTGTGCCTTCCACGAGTGCAGCGGCACGGCTGCAGGACACGCGACAGGGTGAGATAAGAGCCACATCCAACCCGCAACCGGAAATAAGGTCACAAGGACTCATCAGCACAGCCCAAGAATATCCAAAGGTGGCCAAACAAGTGCGAGAGTGGAGCTTCCGCTTTGATGGCACCACAAAGCCTTTGGAGTTCTTGGAGCAGGTGGAGTGGTCGGCGGACACATATGGCCTGGATCTGGACCTGATCCCGCGGGCGATGCCAGAGAAGGGCATGGCATTAAAGTGGTATGTGGCCAACAACAGTCACTGGACGGCGTGGGCGACGTTTGTGCGCAGCTTCCAGGAGTTCTTCTTGCCCAGAAGCTATCTGGAGAAGCTGGAGTACGACGTCAAACGCCGGAGGCAAACGAGAGCTTCAAGGTCTACATGGTAGAGTTGCAGACTCTCATGCGGCCTCTGCGCTATGGAGCAGACCATGAGATAAAGCGCATCTATAATAACAATCTGTCTGATCTGCGTGCCTAAGCCCGCCCGTATTAATTCCATAATCTGGTGGAATTGATGCACCTGGCAGACGACTTCGAGCAGCTGGAGAAGGACCGCGAGAGGTTGCGGCAGCAGCCACGGCCGAGCCGGACACGATTTATGGCCATGGACGACGCTGGAGGCGAGGTGGAGTATCGCCGCATGGAGGATGAGGCGAAGAATTCTCCTGCGCCAAGGACAGGCGCATCCGGAGCAAGGACACACATGCGGAATCCAGCCAGGGCATGCCGAGTGTGTGACCAGGAGAGCACCGCGCTTTTACGTGCCGCAACAAGGCACTGGATTTCTGTTGGCAGTACGGGCGCATTGGGGTGAGAACGTGTGCCTGTTGCCAGTCGGGAAACGAATAGCGGCACCAGCCATCCAGAAGCGAGCGGGAGCAGCGGCCAGGAGCCCCCAAGCGCTAGTGGGCCGTCTTCAGGAAAGAGAGAAAAGAGTTACGCCAATACGTGGGCGTGGCTTCATGGTACCGCCGCTTCGTGTCAGATTTTGCAGCCACAGTGCGTCCACTAAATGCACTGCTCAAAAAGGGCACGAAGTGGGAGTGGACGGAGGAGCGGCAAAGAGCGTCCGAGACGGTAAAGGCCAAATTGACGGAGTCACCGGTACTGGCGTGCCCTGATTTCTCGAAGCCGTTTTGCTTGCAAACGGACACAAGCAATTATGGGTTTGGGGCAATCCTGACGCAGACCTCGGAGGACGGAGAGCGCGTCATTTCGTATGCCAGCCGGACACTGAACAGTGCTGAAAAGAACTATTCAGCTACTGAAAAAGAGTGTCTGGCTATAATCTGGGGCATACGGAAGCTCAGGCCATACATGGAAGGCTACAAATTTGTAGTGGTCACTGACCATATGGCTCTGAAGTGGGTCAATTCGATCGAGAGACCAACGGAAAGGATTGCCAGATGGGCACTGGAGCTGCAGCAGTACGACTTCGAGATTCGCTACAGGAAGGGCAAGCAGAATGTGGTAGCAGATGCGTTCTCACGGCAGCCTCTGGGAGAGGAGGCGTGCCGTTTGGTCAAGAGCAAGGAGATGCCAGCTGGGACAGGATGTCGCTGGCTCACCAAGCTTCGGCAGGACATAAAGAAGGCGCCACATAGGTTTCCAGACTATATGGAAGAGTCTGGAAACTTATATCGGCACATCCCGCATCAAGTCGGCCACGAGGATGTGGCTGCATGGAAGCTGTGCGTGCCGGCGGACCGGCGCAAACAAGGTCTGGAGGCGAACCACGACGCAGCGATCGCTCGGGTGGCAGCGCGGTATTACTGTCCAGGTATGTACCGGGATGTGAGAGCATACGTACAGCGCTGCGAAGTGTGTCAGCGATATAACCCCAGTCAGCTGCAAGCTGCTGGGCAAATGCTGACGCAGGTGCCCAAGGAGCCCAGATTAAAGCATGGGAACACTATGCTTTTGGTTTTCATAGATCGCTTTTCGAAATGTACGGAGATGGTGCCGGTGCGGAGCGCGAATAGCGCGGCTCTCCAAATGCATTTCGGGAGCGGATCTTGGCGTGGTTCGGCACGCCAAAGGTGCTCATTACTGACAATGGCACCCAATTCACCAGTCGGGCATTCAAGGTGTTTCTGGAGGAGCTTGGGGTGCGTCACCAGCTGACAGCACCATACACACCTCAAGAGAATCCCACTGAGAGGGCCAACAGAACAGTGAAGACGATGATTGCGCAGGACGACGCATTGCCGGAGTTGACGTTGGCGGTCAACAGCAGCGTATCAGCATCCACAGGGTATTCGACCGCCTTCATCACCCAAGGACGAGAGCCAAGGCTGCCCAAATCGCTGTTCGACGCGCAAACAATCGGCACAGGGCAGGAGGCACAGAGCCCAGTCGAGAGAGCCAACAAGATGCGCGAAGTGTTTGAGATAGTGCGTCGAAACCTGGAGAGAGCTGGACAGGATCAGGCGCAGCATTATAACCTACGGAGGCGGCAGTGGAAGCCGGACGTAGGTGACAAGGTGTGGGCAAAGGAACGCCAGATGTCGAATGCCGCAGAGGGATTTGCAGCAAAACTGGCACCACGCTATGGAGGCCCTTATATAGTGGCCAGTTTTGTGTCACCAGTCATCTGCCGGATAAGGTCGGAGGCCGATCAGCGGACCAGGACGGCGCATGTGGCGGTTTCGTTTTTTTTTTTCCAAAAAAAAAGGGAGTGAATACACAGCGAAGTGTATTGCTTCTAATTTAAGCGCAAAAAGAAGAAAAAACAGCAAACATTTTGCTCAAGTGCATAATTTCGGCTGCGAAATGCATTTGTGGCTGGAAAATTACAGTTGCCACCTGGAAAATTACGGTATATTGGGTGCGCAACAACAATTTTTTTGAACTGCGCGCGCAGGACAGCAAGCAGTGTACAGTACTGCACTGAAAAACTTAGCTGCCAGTGCATGCGCAATGCACTATGCACAGATACAACAACAAAGCAGTGCAAATGCAAGCAGTACCCAGCTGCAGTGTATACGCCCTTGGCAACAGCCCGCACAGCCGAAATTATAATTTCTAAGGAAAGCGAGAGTGGAAAACAAAAACAAACCGCACGCATTCCAGGCGAAAATTGCTGCACACCCACACCCACAGCGAACCGAGAGCAAGCGAGCGTAGGCCAGGGTCAAGGGACTACGTCGGCTGCTCAGCGGTCGCTAGCGCACGAAGTCAAAGTGAGCGACAACTAAAACCGCCAACAACAAAGCGCACAGACAACTAAAATCGCCAACAACAAAACGCACAGCGACAACTAAAACCGCCAACAACAAAACGCGCCGAAACATATAAAACAGCCAACAACAAAACACACAGCGGCATATAAAACGATCGCTAGCAATGAGATGCCAACAACAATGCAACGCCAATAACAATGCTACGCGGCAGAAGAGCTTGCATTTGGATGTTCGGCTAGAAGGGCTATGTATGCGTGTGCCGATGGGAGTGTGGGAAAAACGGTATCTGGGCAGTACCGTAGCCTGCCTGGAATTCAGCCATAAGGCAGCGAAGGCTAGAGTGGGCTGAGCGTAGGACACAGGACCCGTTATGTGCTGCCGCCTAAGCAGCGGCGCGCGGCAGCATAGGGTATAAAATGGGCATGTGGGCATCGAGCCGGGTTCCAGAGTTACCAGAGTGGTCCGACGGCGGTCGAGTGCGCCGTCCACATGCCATCAAGTGTTCGAGTGGAGACGAAGTGCAGCCATAAGTTGGGTTACCCGTTGGGAGTTCTGGCCACCATCGATGCCTGCCACGCGACGAATGCAACCGGATGTCCGTGCTTGGGCGTAGGCGCGTTTTGCTGGCTGAATCCTCGCGCACTGGCTAGCGATTTTGCTGTGAGCTGTGCACGAATGAGGAGTGGCCGCTAAATGCCAGCCGGCGTCAAAGTTCGACACCGGTGGCAGTTGCGAACGACATCGATGTGGCCAACTCCCAACAACAATCCAGAATTTGGTCTGCAGCGCCGTAACGAAGATACTGGACCAACTAGGAGAGCAGCTGGCATTATGGACGCCTTCAGCAGGTCAGTCGGGCATGTGGCTGCATGCTGGGAGAGTGTGATTGCAGACGCCTGTCACGCAACTGGCTCCACCAGCTGCGGAACTTTGGGTGTCGGCAAAGCTTGGCAACCGATCCTCGCGCACTGGTCAGCGACTTCACTGGGAGCTGCGCGCGAAAGAGGATTGACCAACAAGCTTACCGACACCAATGATTCGACACCGGTGTCCAATTGCGAACGAAGTCTGTGGCCCGATCTCCTAGCAGCAGTGCATGGAATGACTGCAGATGCGCCAATGCCACCGGGGGCTGCAAAAACGACAGGCGAGTTTTGCAGCAGCGCCCGGCGTGGGCATTGGCAGCGGCAGGCCATCAGGTTGAGGGGCCTAGAGGAAAAGATGCCCGGCCTGAAAAATAATATTTTTGTATTTTTATGGAAAATTAAAAAAATTTTGAACTCCATTCACTTACCGGCAGAATACAGCATTGCCAGCGGTAAGCGGAAATGCAGCCAATGGCGTTAACAGCGGCGATCAGCGCAAAATGGAGCAGCGCAAAACGGAGCAGCGCAGCGGAGACGGGTGCCAAATTCAAACACGATGGTCTCGTGTTTTCCCGAAGGAAGAGGGGAGTGTGAGGAGCAATATAGGTATGCACGTATTAATGTATATGAACGTACGTACATATACATGTTGCTCCACACAGCGACGCGAATACTGTAGGAGCCACCCTCGCACTGGAAAGGGGGTCAAATTCCTGTTAGAGGCGGTCTCATTCGCTCCTACAGATTCAGCAATGGGTTCGCGTCGCACGCATGACGATCATCGGTGACCGTTAGCCGAGGTGCCGTTCGTGCCGGGTGATAGTAGTGGACACCTTCACTCGCAGGGTACCAACGGTACTTCGCCCAATGGGAGTCTGCCACGCAATTTGGCAGGAAAGTGGCGTCACCCGGATCACGCCACTTTACCGTTTCTATGGGCACGAGCGGCTGAAAGGCCCCGCTTCAGAGCCGAACAGGCCCCGTTACTACCCGAAGCAGGGCCTGTGGCTGGGCTATAAAGTTTTTTTTATCATATTTATAATGTTAGCTCGCTTGCAATATCGTTTGCACTCGCGATTGCACTTATAGTTGCACTCTCGGTTTACTGTCTTGCTTGGACATATTAGTGCGCGGTCACTTTGCGCTCATTGCATGTTTACTTGATATATCGTTTACACGAAATTGCAAGACAGCTAACAAAGGGCGCAAGTCAAGAGCGCAATTATCTGTGCAAGCGAGAGCAAAATTTCATGTGTGAACGAGAGCGCAAAGCGAAAGTGCAAGACGATAGTGAGCAAAGAACTAAAACACTAACGGTTTTTCATACAATAATACTCTGTATGTCTGAAGTAATGCATTTATTTATTTATCGCTTGCATTTCTTGGTCATCTATATGCTCTATGTATATTTATGTTTTTCCCTGATTGTTCATAAAGTCCATAATCATACTGGAAACTTCTTTCAATTCCAAAGTGTCCTTCCAATCCTAAAGAGTCCACCCGGGAGCGCCAAATATGTCCTGTGATAAGGAGTCTGGTCCGTCAGCGAAGGTCCAGAGTATAAAAAGCAACTTGCGGCCTCTCCAGAATAAGAAGGCAAGTGTTGGCACCAGTGCACTATGGTCCAGATTTAGTTTTTTTTTTTATACCCTGAACCCATTGAATATGGGAAATCAGGTTATAATGGTTTTGTTACAAGTATGTAACAGGCAAAAGGAGGGGTGGCAGACCCCACAAAGTATATATATTCTTGATCAGGGCGACGAACTGAGTCGATTCGGCACTGTTCGTCTCTCTGTCCGTCCGTCTGTCCGTCTGTCCGTATGTATAAACGTGTCGATCTCAGAAGATATAAAAGCTAGACTTCAAATTTTTTTAATGTGCGTATATAGCGCACGCATATCGAGTTCATCACTAAAAATCGATAACTCATCCGCTGTGATTCTTATTATACCCTGAGCCTAAAAATGGGAAATCAGGGTATAATGGTTTTGTTAAAATGTACAATATCTGTATAATGGTTTTGTTAAAATGCATGTAACAGGCAGAAGGAGGCGTGGCAGACCCTAAAAAGAATCAGGGCGACGAGATGAGTCGCTTTGGGCCTATCCGTCCGTCCGTATCTCCGTATGTATGAACGCGTCGATCTCAGAAGATATAAGAGCTAGAGACTTCAACTTTTTTTTAAATGTTCGTATATATCGCGCGCATATCGAGTTTATCACTAAAAAACGACGTGTGTGTGTACTAATTATTACTCATTCCGATACTTTTTTATCGATAAAAAACCCTTATCAAAGATCAATTAAAAAATTATATCTCCTACATCTTTCAAGCTAGAGTCTCCAAATTTAAAATGTATATTAAGATGCATTTTATACAATTTCGGGTTTTGTTAAAATTTACCCCCCACCCCTAAATCCACCTCCTCTCCCTCATCTTTGAAAAAGTCGTATATGAAATACTAGAGACTTGTGTTTCGGTATACACATTCATTTAAACATTATGATTACGTTCTGAAAGTTTCATTACGATCGTACGTCTAGAAATTAAATTATTCAACAAATAAGTTCTCATTATATTGCCAACTCTGCAGCGCAACCCAAGCGCAATTGCCTCCATATGTGCGTGTGTGTGCTTGTGTTTGTTTGTATGTGCTATTATTGAAATATCATTTGCTCGAATGGTTTAGGTGATCTCGTAGTCGAGCAGTCTCGACTAGAGCTTTCTTACTTGTTTCCTTTATATATTGTTGCCAGATTTATTCTTTTCCGAAAACGAAGCCCAAAGTATTCATCTTTGGTTCTAAGATCTACTAGGGTAAGGGTTATTCCACGGTCGAATAGAAGGTCTCCTGCAATTAATGTTTTATTTTTGCATATTTATGCTTTGCCTTCGCCTTTTAATTTTGTTATATAGTTAATGCTTTAAACTTAACTTTGACCACTAGGTTCCTTTTAATTTATACGAAAACCCATCATTCAACACAGATGGAAATTGTCACGTTTAATTTTTATGACATTAGTCTTACGGCAAGGATTTGAACCTCGATACAAGAATCAATCTCGTACCACTATTATGCCTGAAAATTTGTATTTCGTTTTAGAATCGTCTCGGCACGAATTTGTACCTTGGTATTGCCAATACCACCATTTAGCTACAACTTCTTTTTATACCCTTAACCCATTGAAAATGGGAAATCACAGGGTATAATGGTTCTGTTAAAAGTATGTAACAGGCACAAGGAGGGGTGGCAGACCCCATAAAGTATATATATTCTTGATCAGGGCGACAAACTGAGTCGATTTGGCACTGTCCGTCTGTCTGTCGGTCCGTCTGTCCGTCCGTCCGATTGAAGGGTTCAGGGTATCTCCTAGTCGAGCAGTCTCGACTAGAGTTTTCTTACTTGTTTTGATTTGTTTTCGTTGATTTTGAATGTTTCGCTTTGGACATTATTGAATTCTTGTATTAATTCTGTTTTGCTGGGCTGTTCTAATTGCGAGCTTTTGCGGCTGCACATTTTTCATACCGTGAACCCATTGAAAATGGGGAAATCAGGGTATAATGTTTCTGTGTAAGAGTAAGTAACAGGCAGAAGGAATCAACGCAGACCCCATAAAGTACATATATTCATGATCAGCACGGCGAGCTGAGTCGATATAGCCCTGTCCGTCTGTCCGTATGAACGCCGAGATCTCAGAAGATATAAGAGCTAGAGAGCTGAAATTTGGTGTGCATACTCGTGTATACCATTGTAATAATTAAAATCGACTGTTCGGTTTCACTGTGGTTTTATGAATGCTTTATTGGATTATAAGAAGTTTCGTCTTAGCCTAAGTACATAATGTTTACATAAAGAATTCTGTCGCTAAAAGCAGCGGCAGAATGTGAGTATGTAGCATGTGGTATGTGTGTGTATATATGTTTGTATGTATATGCAGAAGGCATATACATTTTAGCGTTTAAGCTGCGGCGTAACAATGCTTACGCTGCAGATCCCACGCTGCAGGCCGGTCTATACATAAGTGACCGATCATATTACGGCACTTATGTATAGCTGTTAAAATATACATAAAGCAACAAAGTGTTGCTATGTTGTGGGCCTGATAATGTTCATATATTGTGTACACTACTATACTGTGAGCATATGCTTATATGTATATCATACAACATACTACACCTCCCCTTTTTAAAAAAAATAACGTAATATAATGTAGTTATTTAAAAATAAAAATATTTATAGCTATGTTGTATTCTTAAAACATAATATTATACTTCTTTTTTTTTTATAATTTTTTTTTTGTACCATTCTTTTTTTTTTACATTTTTTTTTTTGTGTATTAAATTTTTAATGAATTATAATAAAATTTTTTTTTTTTAATTTTTTTTTGTTTTTTTTTTACAAAAAAAAAAATACAATGTATTTTAAAAAAATGTATAGTCTGTAACTTCGAAGTTTGCAAACCCCGGTTCGAGTTTTCCTTGAAGAACGTAAAAGAAAAAGCATAAATTAAGCACATTTAGCGCATTTACAGATCAAGAAGCTCGACAGCCAGCCTACAAATAAAGTTATTTCGTTGATAACAAGCGAAAGCAGCTATAAAGAGGAATCAAACGACAGCCATTTGAATCGTTTGCAGTTTTTACGAAACGAACTCAACTATATAAGCGAAACCGACTGGATGTACGATAGCCTGGAAAAGAAACAGCAGCAGAACCGCGATCTGCTTGCCTTAGAGCATGATTTCCTAGACCAAGTGCCCGTAACTGAGAACAGTGAGAGCAAAACCGATGAGAACGGAAAGAGCGAAGAATTTGCCACTATGTGCTCGTCTCGCAAGGGTGTCATCACACATTTAAGTAATCAAACTGGTATTATAGACAACTTTCTATGCTTTGAGAAGCATATTGCAGCAGATTTCTTCGATGATCTGAATGTGGGGTGTGTGATTGAATATTTGGTATATAAGCAGGAGCATGGTGAGACCAAGGTAATCAAAATACAAAAGATTCTCGAGAATCGTAGGAGAAGCCAACGGAGGAAAAGGTTAAGGATGTTATGGACTCCTTAAAGCAGGATAATCCAACCTATTTCAATATGCAAATAAATCTCCGTTGAAATTGATTTCATTGTTCAAGAGATGATGGCATTAATAAAATGAACATAATATGTTTTATATATATATATATATATATATATATATATATATATATATATATATATATATATCCTTAAATTGGTTGATCAGACCAATCATTTTTTGAATTTATGTACTGTTCTTGTAATCACCTAAGACTCGTATGGACCTCATATGGACCTAATGTCTGTTTTGTGCTTTTGTTCTTTAAAAATTCGCACGTCTCATTAATTGTGGTATTATAACTTTGTTCCATGTCCGTAATGAACGTCTTCATTGGACCATGTTTAAGAACAAAAGTTTTTTCTAATATTGCTTTGGCAACATTTGTTGCACTTTTAATTGCAATATCACATAGTGTAATTATAATTGTATTGTAAACAGTATCGCTTCTCGATCGTTATTAATTATTAGGGTCACCGGCTTGAGTAGCGCTACTCTAAAATATATTATTGCCCATATTATTGAAAGAATCAGTTGAAACTAGTTCAAAGATCTTTTGCACGGTGCCTCTTGTGTTGCTGATTATATATACACCGGCTTGTCATGCAAGCCTTTGGAAAATCTGACCTAAGTCGAGAATTCCATTGGAGTACAAAATCGCTAACATCAATTCTTGCTATAATTTCTTCATGTTTCTAAAAACATGTCGATTTGTTATATGCAAGGCCACTACTTTTCATATTTCGTCATTACAAATGACGTTGGGCTTAGAAGCGTTTGTTAAGAGATTGCTGAAGCAAATCTTCTTGAACATATCCTGCAGGAATTTTTCTGTTTACTTGCCTGGTAGTGACTTCAGGACTTTCATAAAATTTTGGTCTTGGCCAGTTGAGATTCTTAGTCGCCTTTTACGACAAGCGTTCTCTCACTGTGGTTGTATTCTAAAGCCCCGCGACCACACGGGTGGGTCTTAGGCTGGCTTTAGTTACATATTAAATCATAATTGTTTTGTATGTTGGATATTATAATATCCATTGTAGCTATTATGCCAAGATATTTTATGACGAAATAAATGATAAGTTCAGGGCTGAAATCGACAATATCGAGTCAGCAAGAACACAAAATTTCAAATGAAAAAGGATCAAAACAGAGTTGTGCAAATATAAATCAAATAAACTTATCATTTTTTTTTGGTTTAAATTGGTATTTTTTGAATAGTTTTTTAACCTAATCGACCAACGCAGTGGTCTTCCTGGCTAATATTTGCATGGCTTTACGGGCCATGCTCTATACCGAGCAACGCAATCGTCGCTCAGTAGTACAATTTTACAATTTATAATTTAGAGATTATGCAGCGCAGTGCATTTTTAAATTAATAAAAAAAATACTGTTGGGCGTCCTCGGAAACGCTGTCGGTCCATAAGTTGTGTGCTCTTTATAGCACTGTCGGTCCTTGAAGATCCGTTGGCCTAGCTTGGCGCGCTAGGCGTGGCCAGTGCAGGTCTTCGCACAGGCTTTTTCCTATTTATAGATGCTGATGATTATAGGTGAATATAGATGTCAGTTGTTACTGTTGCTCATTGTTTTTGATGCTGTCGCTGTTGTTGTTTTTCTTGTTGTTGTTGTTTTTCAGTTTCTGTTGTTGCTTTAGCAATTGCTGCTGTAGTTGTTGCTGCTGCTGCTGCTGTTGTGGTTGTTATTGTTATTCAGTTTCTGTTGTTGCTTTAGCAGTTGCTGCTGTAGTCGTTGCTATTGCTGCCGTTTCTGTTGTTCTTGTTGTCACTATTGCGCTATTGCTGCAGTTGTGTTGCTCTTTTTGTCGCTATTGCGCTACTGTTGCTGCTGTTGTTGTTTTTGTTTTTGTTGTTGCTGTTGTTGTTTTTGTTTGTTTGTTTTTTTTTTTTTTTTTTTTTTAGCCATCTTGTCCACCGAGAACAGCCAAAAGGTATGCAGTCACATAGCACTTATAGTTTTTAAATCAAAATATAAAACAGGCACGATAGTGACAACTGTCACGGTCGCCATGTAATAATTAAAATCGACTGTTCGGTTTGCACTGTGGTTTTATGAATGCTTTATTGAATTATAAGAAGTTTCGTCTTAGCCTAAGTACATAATGTTTACATAAAGAATTCTGTCGCTAAAAGCAGCGGCAGAATGTGAGTATGTAGCATGTGGTATGTGTGTGTATATATGTTTGTATGTATATGCAGAAGGCATATACATTTTAGCGTTTAAGCTGCGGCGTAACAATGCTTACGCTGCAGATCCCACGCTGCAGGCCGGTCTATACATAAGTGACCGATCATATTACGGCACTTATGTATAGCTGTTAAAATATACATAAAGCAACAAAGTGTTGCTATGTTGTGGGCCTGATAATGTTCATATATTGTGTACACTACTATACTGTGAGCATATGCTTATATGTATATCATACAACATACTACACCATACCTCTTACGAGTTTGCTTTATATTTTCGATCATCCGACAATTTTTTTATGGAGAATCGAATAATTGATTTTGTTTTTAGCCTCATTGGAATACATTTAGACCTAGAGACTTCAGATTTACTGTGTATATGTATGTGTATGTATATATGTTAAATAGAAACATTTTGTAATCAACAGATTTTGGATACCACGCTCCCTTCGCCCCCAATTTGTAAAAAACGTATTTAATGTACTATAGACTTGTGCCACTAACCAGAGAGCACATAGACCGGACACGTAGTGTAAAGTGTTTTGCACACTTATTTTCGAGGGTAATCTCCCAGTCAACTTCGTATTTGCTCGGCTCATCACTTTTAGGGGTCGGACTACAAAAATATGCGAGAGCACAATCATTTCGCTTTATGCGCTCGACCGAGATGGTCGATGGTTGAACAAAAGATCTCTCTACGCTCAATGTTTCCCTTGCTCTCTCTCTCTCTCTCGATGCTCTTTGCTCTCTCAAATGTGTTGTAACGAACCTTCGGTTTATCCCGAGTCTAAGCTGGGCTAGTTTCAGCTGACTGTGGATTCGTGCCAACAAATTTATTTGTTGAAGCCCCTACGATATTAATTAGTCACTTGTGAATTTAGGTTTTATAGCGTAAATATATATTATCTTGAATACGTTTGAAATGTACACGTCACTTAAAGTTATGCTGGTTCGCTGGTTGGCTTTAGCGAAGCACACCTACCGAGCGCTGGTTCAACGCACTCCGGCTGGGAGAGTATTGTGCTAAAACACGCTAGTTACCAGGACGAATTCGGGAAACGCCAGGACTTCGGTCTGAACAAAACTCTGGCGGTTCGCTCAGATATTGCACGCCTCTCCTACTATCCC
>NW_028301800.1:0-38598 GCF_054131105.1 Drosophila navojoa
TTTATGAATTAATGACTTCGTTGCCACACGATCATAAATGCAAAATAAAAGGTACTTAAATACAAGCGCGCCTCTTCAATTCGAACCCTAAATCGGTCAACTAATTCTAAGTTAAGGTAGGCACACGCCAAAGTTCATGTCTCATGCATACACATTCAGATACACACACGCACATGTGAAGGCCAACAGGCATACAAATGCTTCTACAAGTGATCTCCCATAGTTGTTAGCTTCACAGCCCATGCGTACATACACTCAAATGCATATACATATGCATATAATGGAGTACAAAATACAAGATGAATCTACTTTAACTGTGGATTTTAATGACTCTCCGATATCAGAAGTGGGATCAAACTCTCGACCTACAGTGGCTGAAAATCAACTTCGTGTTTTGTTAGAGCAGCAAAATCGGAATTTTCTGGAACTTGAAAAAAGTCTGCAAGCGTCGTCTATACAACCGTTACAAAATGGCGACATTGTCTTGCCGAAATTCAATTCTGATGTTGCTGGAGCCCATGTAAAACAGTGGTGTGCTACCGTAGACATCATATTCAGTAAAAACCCTTTGTCTGGGAGCGAATTAATTGTGGAGCTAACAAAATGCTTGGATGGAAGCGCGTCTCAGTGGCTATCGCAGATTTGTTATTCAGGCATTACTTGGCCTCAGTTCAGACAACTGTTTGAGCAAACGTATCAAAGTGTTGAGACGCCAGCGGCATTTATTTTAAATCTACTGAATAGTCGTCCAAATGCTGGTGAGTGTCTTGCCGTGTATGCCAGTCCAAAAATTACATCACTATTGACAAAATAGCGAGACATGGATACCGAGAAATCTCACTTTTAGTAAAAACAAGTAAGAAAGCTCTAGTCGAGACTGCTCGACTACGAGATCCCCTGAACCCTACAAGCAACTGATATTTCAATAATAATTAGCACACACGCACACATGCAAACTAACACACACACGCACATACACATACAAATAAACACACGCGCACACACACACCCACATATACAGGCGATTGCGCTTGGGCTGCGCTGCAGTGTTGGCAATATTATGAGAACTTATTTGTTGAATAATTTAATTTCGTAATGAAACTTTCAGAACGTAATCATAATGTTTAAATGTATGTGTATACCGAAGCACAAGTTTCTAGTATTCGATATACGACGACAAAGATGATGGTGAGGGGGTGGATTTAGGGGGGTAAATTTTAACAAAAACCGAAATTGTCTAAAATACATTTTAATATACATTTTAAATTTGGAGATTTTAGATTGAAAGATGTAGGAGATATAATTTTTTAAGTGATCTTCGAAAAGGTTTTTATCGATAAAAAAGTATCGGAATGAGTTATAGTTTTTTAGTGATAAACTCGATATGACGTGATATATACGGACATTTAAAAAAAAAAGTTGAAGTCTCTAGCTCTTATATCTACTGAGATAGACGCGTTCATACATACGGAAGGACGGACGGACGGACGGACAGACGGACAGGGCTAAATCGACTCAGCTCGTCGCCCTGATCAAGAATATATATACTTTGTGGGGTCTGCCACGCCTCCTTCTGCCTGTTACATACATTTCAACAAAAGCATTATACCCTGATTTCCCATTTTCAATGGGTTCAGGGTATAAAACGAAGAATGGTTCAGTCAGGCTCTGTGTTGATTATAGAGAATTTAATGAAAATACAGTGGCTGATAAGTTTCCACTTCCTCTAATATCCGATCAAATAGCTAGACTGAGAGGAGCCAAGTATTTCAGTTGCCTAGATATGGCCTGTGGATACTATCAGGTGCAGTTACATAAAGATTCCATTGAATACAAAGCATTTGACACCCCTGATGGGCAATTCGAGTTTACTGCCATGCCGTTTGGGTTCAAGAACGCACCGTCGGTATTTCAGAGAGCGGTAATGAAAGCGATAGGCGACTTGGCCTATTATGTAATTGTTTACATGGACGATATAATGATTGTTGCTCCAACGAAGAAGGATGCTTTTGCGAGATTAGAACTGGTTTGAATGTATTGTATAATGCTGGCTTTTCGTTTAATGGTGAAAAATGTTCATTTTTAAAAGACTCGGTTCAGTATCTTGGATATGAAGTACGGGCAGGTGAAATTCGTCCTAACTTACGTAAAATTGAGGCACTGTGTGAATTGCCACCCCCTAAGTCAATCACAAGTTTAAGACAATTTATTGGTTTAGCTTCGTACTTTCAGCAATTCGTTCCAGGTTTCTCTCAGATAATGAAGCCCCTTTATTCACTGACTTGTGATAAAACTAGCTTTCGCTGGAAAAATGAGCATGAATTAATTCGCAAATTATTGCGATTCTTACTAACAAATCAGTGCTAATGATATTTGACCCAAAAACCCAGTGGAACTGCATACTGATGCAAATTCAATCGGGTTTGGATACTCTTACATAGAATAGAAAATAAACCATATGCCATAGAGTATTTTAGTAAGACAACTACTACATGTGAATGTAAATACTCGTCTTATGAGTTGGAAACTCTAGCAGTAGTTAAGGAAGTAAAGCACTTTAGACATTATTTACTAACAGTCGCTAAGGCTAGTGATCGAGTATGGCAAGATTTTTTGGGAGAGGTGCAATTGGCACTAAATAGTACAGTTAACAGAATAACCAAGTCAAGTCCGTTAGAGCTCTTAATTGGAAAGAGTGCCGGGCTTAGTTCCCATTAGTGATAATGAGCCTCAAGTTAATGTCGCAGACATACGATCACAAGCGATAAAGAATATAGAGAAAAGCAGCTCAATATGACAAAGTTAATTTTGATAAAGGGAAAGCCAAGATTGTGAAGTTTTGTATAGGACATTATGTTTTAAGTAAAAGCAACGAACGTATACAAAGTTATTTAGAAGGAAGACAAATAAACGACTGTACAAATACTCACATGACAGTTTACGGAGAATGCCTGAGGGGCAAGTACCAAGCGAGCTGAATATCGACGGAGATGAAATGAGTTTATCTGAAGAAACGGGTGAAACAGACCGTATGGAAACGGGTGAAACAGACCGTATGGAAACGGGTGGAACAGACCGTATGGAAACAGTTGTAGCAGACTGTAGAGACGCGGGATAGATGCCGTCTGGTTGAGTAAATACAGAGGAAGGACTGTAGTGAAACACTGATTAACAAGAATAGAAATGAAGGAATAAATTTACTGAAGAGACAATGTTAACGAAATTGGAATATAAAAGAAATTCACTGAAGAGAATATTATTGAAATTGGAATGTAAAAGAAATTTACAGAAGAGACAATGTTAATGAAATGACAATAAGTCATGCGATTAAGAAACGGTTATGTGAATGAAAGCTTGAATTGAGACAAAATACTTTTGAAGAATTTTTAATGAATATTGGTTTCTTTAATAAAGTTTGGAACTAGTAAAATGAGTTTTAAGAAAACTGTTGCCTACACGTGGACGTGTAGATTGTCAGGTTGGCCGTGTCGGAGGTAACTTGATAGCGTACAGTATTTTGAGATTACGCGCCAATACTCATAAGGTTCTGCTTTGTTGATACGTATTGAATGTTATGTTTTTTAATTTAATATTAATTATTTTATTTCTAATTATATTAAATTAATGATATGAAATTAAACAAATTCTTATTTGAAACAATTGTTTTTATAAATTAATGACTTCAATAGGCAAGCACGCGATCATTGATAAAAAATAAAAGGTACTTACATAAATAGACAAGCGATTCTGCAATTCGAGCCCTAAATCGGTCAACTAATTCTAAGTTGAGGTAGGCCCACGCCAAAGTTCATGTCTCATGCATACACATGCACATACACACACGCAAATGTAAAGGCCCACAGGCATACAAATGCTTCTACAAATGATCTCCCATAGTTGTTAGCTTCACAGCCCATGCGTACATACACTCAAATGCATATACATACATACATATGTATGTATGCGAGCACTCCTCAAGATCGACCAAATTCAAATGCTAGGGCCTAAAATTGCTACAGGCAGCAAGGCCTTCGCACGCACACAGGCAAACTAATGCTCATACATGTAGGAAGGGACTGTGGTGTGCGTGTGCACGCTCGTCGCGAAAACTTTTTCATTAGGACCACCAACGCTTTCATACCCTTCTCACAAATAATAACGAAAACGCAAATTTTTTGTACAAGGTTGGCAAACGGTTTAAAGAGTTAGGTATACTCTTCACACAGAAGGGAAGAAACGGCAGTCGAACGCGAAAAATTTCAATTTTTGTGAGCTGCTGCTTGTGCTCACATACATACATACATATACATATTTGAGAGAGCAGAGAGTAGAGAGAGCGAGAGAGCAACAACTAAAATTGAGCACAGAACCATCTTTTATTCAACATTTGACCGACTCGGTCGAGCGCATGAAGCGGAATGATTGTGCACCCGTGTATTTTCGAAGCTTGAACCTAAAAGTGAAGAGCCAGGCAAATTCGAATTCGATAGGACCTAAGAGGCAGATTTTTCGGTGTTGAAAAACTTTGTACTACATGTCTAGTCTATGTGTTGTTTGGTCAGTGTTGTAATATAAAATATGAGTATATTTCATTTTTGTCAAAGTAAGTATAACTTCGTCTAGCTCTAAAACATCATCATTAGATTCCCCATTGTAAGATTGATTGCTACCACATAACTTACAGCGAGCTGCACTGAATGGCACATACACTTTATTAAAATCAAAAAAGGTGCATCCTTTTTTAATTCAGTGTAGACACTTTAATTTGTGCCCACCATGACATTAGCGTTATCTGTTCCGACTCCTATTATATGTTTTAAGTCAAGATTGTAATGCATCAGTATGTTTTTAAGACCAGCCACAATAGATGATGCATGTCCAGATTCTAACGATGTGAGCATTAAAAACGTTGACACAAACACACCACGCTCAAAGGAAAAATAATTAATGGCCACACCTAAGTACACACATTATAAAATACAATATGTACCATTATAAATTAGGTATAAATTAAAAGTAAATAAAATTATTATTATAAATACCCAAAAGCTTAGTGATGCTGATGTCCGTCGTCTCGTCTAACAAAAGACTGTATTTGGAGTCCCCAATATCGCGGCGTAGGTCTTCTGAAAAATGTTTCCCAAGTACATTTTTGATAATACTTGTACATTTTGTTCTGTGTAGTCTAATGCGACCTGCAGTTCCGCCGTCAAAAAAAGCGAAATTGGCAACCCTGCTTGTACTCATGACTTTTAGTGTTGAGAAAGATAAAAAGCATAATAAATCGTGAAAATTAAAAAAAAAGCTAAAATAGAGCTAAATTAATTTTTTTTAAAGCCAGAATTCCCGCAACCCGCCGTTTTCAAATTTTTCTTGCATTGGGACTTCAAATAAAGCCAGATCTGACGGGAAAAAAGGTGAAATGACACCCCTGTTTGAGTACAAATGTATGCTAATTTTCGTTGATAGCTTTCGGTCACACCTATTGCAGATTCTTAAGCGTTTGCTTACATTACAAAAGCGCGCTTTTTAGCATTCTAAGAATTGCGATTAATTTCTGGATCTTCTAGCTGTTATTGTAGTTTTGTCAGATGACGCTCTATTATTAGCTTATTGTATTTTAGCCACCAGATTGTCAAACATCGATATAAAAAAAAAACAAGTAAGAACGTTGCAGTCGGGCGCTACCGACTGCGGAATACTCATTCACAGTCCGTATACATGATGCTATGTTTACAAAGGGGCATTCATTCTTATTTCAAATTTAATTTGGCTTTAAAAAAATTTAGTACAAAACAATTATGCTTTTTTATTATATTGTAGCTTATTTGAACTTATATTTTTTTTCATTTTTAGGAGAAACTTTACTACTTATAGCCTGTAAAACTTTGGTACTTGTGTCTTTCGCATCATCTCTCAATTTAACTTCTTGGTCAAGCTACCGGTTTTTTTACAAAAGACAAAGTTATATTTTCTTCGGACAACGTTTCAATAGCAGTTATGACTCGATTATAGCGGAAAAAATTTTCATTTGCCGCAAAGCCTAAAAATGCATCAGTTAGATATTCTATTATAATTGCTCTGGCCTTACTGTTCTTTCTTAAAAATCTTTCTTTGTCCTCTAGAGGAGCATCACTATCCACGACACTAAGTAAACCTTGTTCTAATAACAAAGAACGTATTCTAAATTTCCAAATAGATTATTTTTCGCCGTCAAACGGCTTTATATTGTGCTTCACTATTTCCATGCTGTTTCTTTTCCAAGAACTGCGGCGCCACTACGCTAGCTATGTATGCATATGTGTAAACTACGTTTCTAATAGACAGCATGCACTCACATACATATATACAAATGTATAAACTGTCCACTGCTCGCCGCGGAATTATGACACAATTCTTTTGCTTATATGTATGTATGTTTGCATGTGTTTACCTATATGCACTGCCACTAAATTTTATACATATATTTATTTCGAACAACTAACAAAACTAATTATCTATTTATTTAACTTTTAATTTATTTTACTGTTGAAAAAACCAGTCCCGAAATAAGATTACACAGCTCAAGAATCGCAACAAGACAGATCGCGACGCAGCAACATTCAATGCGTGCTAGCCAAATTCGTCAGACACATAATGTTTCTAGACTAGCGTCGCGACATTCAACATTACGATCGATGTTGCTTTTGCATGAAAATGAATTTCACAATGTTGCAAACTATTGCTATATGCTGCAACATGAGTGTTTCTAAACAGATGGAATGAAATGAAACGAAATGAAATAAAATGGGTAGATATAACAAAGCTTAAACGAATGAAAGGCAGAGCAAAAACAAAATAAATTAAGAAAAATAAAGCGAAATAAAAACGAAATAAATTAAGATAAAATAAAGAAACCGAAATAAAAAAGAAATTAATAAGGAAAAATAAAGAAGGCGAAAAAAAACGAAATAAATTAAGAGAATGAAGAAAGCGAAATAAAAAAGAAAAAAATAGATTAAGACGAATAAAGAAAAGTAAAGGAAAACTAGCATAAGTGTATGAAGACAGAGAAGAGAATAAAGAAGTAATATAAGATAGATTAAGACGATAAAAGAAAGCGAAATTGTATAGCATAAGAAAATTAAATTGGGAAAAAAAGAGGAAGAAAAGAGAGAGAAAAAAAAGAGAAAGAGTAAAAGAAAAAAAAGGAAAAGAGAAAAAAAGAAAAAATTGGAAAAAAGAGGAGAAGAAAAAAAGAAAAGAAAAAGAAGAGGAAGAAAAGAACAAAAAAAAATAAAACCATATTAAGTAAGCAAAATTAAGCGAAATATGGAATAAGTGGATAAAAATTGAGTAAGCAAAACAACTGGAGAATATTAGTATAAGCGACCAAGGAAGCAGAGTACCCAGTCATCAAGAAACGTCGGTTGGGTCTACCAGCGCTGTAAAGAGGAGCTAATAGCTGTAGCACGGGATCTCGGCCTCGAAGACGAGGGCCGCGTGGAGGATTTGAGAAAGAGCTTGTCGTCGTTCATCCAGGGCGGCAACTACTCGGCGGAAACGAAAGGTCGGATGCTTGAGTGGGAGGCGCGTTTCACGAAGGAACCAGGATTCTCTCTGGGAGGCCCAGCGACAAGCATGGGCGGCCGCGCCTACCAGAAGTCAGAGCCAGATCTACGGAAAGCTCAGGAACGCGACCTCCTTTCGACAGCGTCTCTGAAGCTAAGTGTACCCACGTCGAGTGGCGCGGCAGGTAGCCGGAGAGATGAGAGGCCCCGAGAATTCTGCCTAGCCGACGAAAGCAAGGTGCTCGCACCGGCACCGAAGGCAGACCGTCAGGTCCCCACCGTCGCCAGAAAGGCACTACTTGGAGCATCGCCGAGCAAGTTAGAAAATGGGGTATGAAATACGACGGTTAGTCGGATCCTCTCGGCTTCATCGAAATACTGGAAGAGCGAGCCATAACCTACGGGATCGAGCTGGACAGGATGCCGAGAGCGCTGCACGAGGTGTTGGTAGATAAGGCGGCTAAGTAGGAATTCAAGAAAGAGTTCTTGGACTTCTTCTTGCCTCCCCAATACCTCGAGCGCCTGGAGGACCAGATTCGAGCGCGCAGGCAGCGAGAAGGCGAACCCTTCAAGGATTACTTAATCGAGCTGCGTTAATTAAGGAGAACGAGTCCCCGGAATACAGGCTATGCTTGCGGAGGCACGATTTTTCATCCCTTACACAGCTGACACATATGGCTGCAGAGTTCGAAAACGTGTTGAATCAGCGAAGAGAACTGGAACGAACGAAGAGAAGACAACGGTGCAGACCGTCTGGCCCAAGCCAGCTGAGGTGCCGCAGAATAACCCTTTCCACGGAGGACAAGCCGGGAGGCAGATATTAGATACTAAAGACGAAGAGAGGTACCCGCTCCGTGTAAGGGAGTGGAAGATCGTCGCGACGGTGCTGGTCGGGGGTCAGAGGATGACCGCCACGATCGACACCGGGGCCACGCGCAGTTTTATCAGGTGCCAGGTGGAGTCGCGAATCAGGCTGGCCGATGGATCAGCGCTGGACGTGACGACGATGTTGAAGACGGATGTAAGTCTGGCGGGGAAGATGGCGGAAGCGAACCTGCTAATAATGCCGACCATGCTAGACCATGTCATCCTCGGTATGGACTTTCTATGCGCCATCGGCACTAAGGTGCGCTGCGGCAATGCAGAGCTGGAGATGAGGATGGTGGACGACTTGGTAGAAGGGGCGTCGCCGTCGCCGTCGAGTAAACAAGGAGTGAAGAAAAGCAGTAGCGGTTTTAGAGGGCAAAACCAGCTCGCTGAAGAAGATGCGAAGGAGCCGGGCCCAACGTGTTGCGCGAGGCCTCGAAGCCAAAGGAGGACCAAGGGTCGGCGATCGCGGTGTCGACAGTTGGCGTTCGGTGCGCGTCGAGCCAGGGCACACCGCCCAACGAGAAGGGACGTGAGAGGAAATGGACGAAGAAAAGCAGAAAAAAGAGGAAGCGAATGAGCAAAGGAACGCCGAGGGAAGAACTTCTAGAGGATCTTCCGTCGATAAGAGGGAATGAAAGAAAGGATCACAAAAAGGGAGCGAGGCCTCCCGCGAGAGCTGTGAAGCGGAGCAGGATTTCAGGGGCGGACCCGAGGAGCGGCCGCCGGAGATTAGATCGGTCGAGTTGGAAGAGGAAGGCGAGCCCGGAGGCAGCTCGCCGACGAGAGAAGCATCAGAGAGTGCTTATGGAGAATCTGAACGATCCGCGCCCAGTGGCAAGGACTGGCCGGATGAGTTGGAGGAGGAACTGAATGAGTTTTTGGAAGTGGAGTTGGCTTTATTCGAAGACCTCAGATGCGTGACGCATATCGCTGAGCATAGCATCCGGATGAAGGACGACAAGCCTTTGATGCAAAGGAACTACCCTAAAAATCCGGCTATGCAGAAAGTGATCGACGAGCAGGTGGACGAGCTACTCCAAGCAGGGGCGATTGAACCGTCGAAGAGCCCACACAGCGTACCCATAGTCTTAGTCAAGAAAAAGACTGGGGATTGGCGTATGTGCGTAGATTATCGACAGCTCAATGCCCACTCGATTCAGGATGCGTACCCCGTTCCGTGGATCCTGCACATTTTGGAGAGGTTGCGACACGCACGTTTCATATCGACGCTGGATCTAAAGAGCGGTTACTGGCAGATCCCAATGGCGGCGGATAGTAGGGAATATACGGCGTTCACTGTGCCAGGCAGGGGACTGTTGCAATGGCGAACCGTTCGGTTTGCATTCGGCGGGGGCGACATTCCAGAGGATACAGTCATCGGGCAGCCTGTAGCCAACCTGAAGGAAGTTTTCCGGCGGTTGACGGCGGCCAAGCTAAGGGTCGACAGGAAGAAGTGCAGTTTTTTCCGGGAGAAGTTGGCATATCTGACATGATAAGCAGCGAAGGGATTTGCACTGATCCCGCGAAAGTCGAGGCAATCCAGAGCCTCCCATCGCCTTCGAATCTCAAAGGATTGCGGCCTTGGGTTGGTATCCTGGTACAGACGCTTCGTACCAAATTTCGCGTCGCTGGTACAACCAATGACGAAACTCCTCAAGAAAGGTCAGAAGTGGATCTGGAGCGAGGAGCAGGAGGAAGCACTGCTGAAGCTCAAGGAGAGTTTGACAACCGCGCCTATTCTGGCCTGTTCCGACTTCTCGGCCAAATTTGTGTTACAGACCGACGCCAGCGACCACGGCCTCGGTGCAGTGTTGACGCAAGAGGTCGAGGGTCAGGAACGGGTGATAGCCTACGCCAGTCGTACGTTATCGAAGGCCGAGCTGAACTACTCGGCCACGGAAAAGGAGTGACTCGCAATCGTTTGGGCGATCCGAAAGATGCGCTGTTACCTGGAGGGCTATAGATTCGACGTGGTCACGGATCACCTGGCATTGAAATGGCTCAACTCCATAGAGAGTCCCACGGGCAGGATTGCTCGATGGGCGCTAGAGTTGTAGCAATATCAATTCGACATACGTTATCGTCGAGGGAGCTTAAATGTCGTAGCTGACGCACTGTCCCGGCAGCCCCTAGGCAGTTGTCAGCAGGCCGTGGAAGATGATCTTCCTTGCGGGTGGATAAAAAGGATGCGGGAAGGATCGCAAAGGACCCTGAGAAGTTCCAGGACTACGTGGAGGAGAACGGGCACTTGTACCGGAATTTAAGCCATCGAATAGACGAGGAGGACTTTATCCCATGGAAGCTCTGCGTCCCGAGCAGTTTGAGGAGCAGAGTGATGAGAAGTGCCACGACGCTTCCACGGCTGGACATCAAGGAGTGAGGAAGACGGCAACGCAAATTGCGCAGAGGTATTACTTGCCGCATGAGGCGTGAGGCGTTGCGAAACGTGCCAGAAATTCAAATGCGCGCAACAAAAGCCAATGGCGGTCTTGTGCGCAGATTTCGTGGGACCATTACCTCGTTCCAAGCGTGGGAACACAAAGTTGTTGGTGTTCCACGACGCTTTCGCTAAGTGGGTGGAGTTGGTGCCGTTGAGGAGAGCCACTAACGCACTGCTGCAGCTGGCGTTCCGGGAACGTATACTCAGCAGATTTGGAGTACCCAGGACATTCGTCTGCGATAATGGCGTACAATTTGCAAGCAGAAGCTTCAAGGCGTTCATGGAATCCCTGGGGGTGACACTCCAGTTCACAGCGCCTTATTCGTCGCAGGAGAACCCGACGGAGAGAACAAATCGCACGGTGAAGACAATGATAGCGCAATATATCGAAGGCCATCAAAGCTCGTGGGATGAGCTACTGCCGGAGATCACGCTGGCGGTCAATTCAGCGTGGCCGACTCCACGGGCTTCACTCCAGCATTTCTAATGTTAGGGCGGGAACCACGCCTACCTGCCGCCTTGTATGATGAAGTCACTCCTGGTTCGGCGACTAGAAAGGCCCAGCCCGAGGGCAAAGAAGTTAAAATGAGGGAAGTTTTCGACATAGTGCGCAGTAACTTGGAACGAGCATCGAAAGATCAGCGTTGGGTTCGGCGGTTCTGTTGCGGCAACATCAACTGTCGAACGCGGTGGAAGGATTCGCGGCGAAACTGGCGCCCAAATTCAACCGCCCTTAAAAAGTCGTTAAATTCCTCTCCCCCAACGTGGTGCGCCTGACGAAGGAGGGCGAAAGCAAGAGAATGGTGGCCAACATTGCGCAGCTGAAACCATTTCATCAAGGAGACGAGAGAATCGATATGATCCCGGAAACAGAGATCGTGGAAACGAGAGACGAAGTAATGTGTTTGAAATGAAGCAATATGTTTGAAATGAAGTAATATGTTTAAAATTAAGTTTGGAATTGAAATTATAATTTTTTTTGTAGTAAGTAAGAGCTTACATTTTAAATTGCGCAATTTTATATTTTGGTAGAGAGTATATATATAGCATTAAGTAGTTAATAAGTAGTCATAAGTGTTGTAGCATTTAGTTTTAGGATATAAGCAAAGATTTAAATAATTGAGCGCGCGCGCGATTAGCAATGCAACCCTGCGGCTCGAAAGCTCGTCATGGTGAGCTGCATTGCTGGTCGCGTGGTGAATTCTGCAAAGGCGGCAGAAAGGGATCGAAAGCTGCGCGCCAGTTTGAGTTAGTTTGGAGCTCTCGGGATGAGCAGACGAAAACAATCAAATTAGCATCAGGTTTAAGGTTAGCACAATAAAGTAAGAACGTGTCAAAGAAAAATGGCCGAGTAGTCATTGGTAGTCAGTTTAACTAACATGTCGATATTTAGCACTAACTGCAATTAACTGTAACACTACTAACTGGTAGTTTGAACGTGGTTACGCCCCGTTCGCCGGAAGGGTAAATCTCCGGCAGTGAAAATCGCGTGGTCTGGGAGTGAACGCCGGCGGCGACGCTTGGCGTTCCACGACCCGCGAAGTACCTTACAATATTTATGTATGTATATATGTATATATATGTATAGATATATATAACAAAAAGAAAAGAAAATAGAACAAGTAAGAAAACTCTAGTCGAGACTGCTCGACTAGGAGATACCCTGAACCCTCCAATCTGATATTCTATTCACTCTACACTTGTTTTAGGCACACATACATACACACGCACGTATTAGAACGCGCTCTGCTAACTGCGCAGTAAGCAGCGACTGCGCTTGGGCGGCGCTGCAGGGTGGGTAATATAATACGAATTTATTTGTTGAATAATTTAATTGCCGTCCAATCTTAATGAAACTTTTAGAGCTTGATCATAATGTTCAAATGTATGTACAGTCCAAATCACAAGTCTCTACTGAGGGGGGAGGGGGTGGAATTAGGGGTGTGGGGTAAGTTTTAACAAAAATCGAAATTTTCTAAAATACACATAAGTCTACATTTAAAATTTGGAAGCTCTAGCTCTAAAGGTGTAGAAGATATAAATAAATAACCAGCTTTCGATAAGGGGGATAATTGATAATAAAATATCGGAAGCAGTTATCGATTTTTAGTGATAAACTTGATATGCGCGTTATATACACGGACCTGGGGAAAAAATTGCAAGTCTCTAGCTCTTATATCTTCTGAGATCGACGCGTTTATACATACGGACGGACAGACGGACGGACGGACAGACAGACGGACAGGGCTAAATCGACTCAGCTCGTCGCCCTGATCAAGAATATACTATGCTATTATTTTTTTCTTAATGTTTAAATGTGTGTACATTCCAAAGCGCAAGTCTCTAATACTTGAAATACGCCTTTTACAAAAGTGAGGCAGAGGGGGTGAATTTAGGGGTGGAGGGTAAATTTTAACAAAAACCGAAATTATATAAAATACACATAAGTCTACATTTAAAATTTTTAGAAGCTCTAGCTCTAGAGGTGTAGAAGATATAAATAAATAACCAGCTTTCGATAAGGGGGATAATTGATAATAAAATATCGGAAGCAGTCATCGATTTTTAGTGATAAACTTGATATGCGCGTTATATACACGGACCTGGGGAAAAAATTTCAAGTCTCTAGCTCTTATATCTTCTGAGATCGACGCGTTTATAAATACGGACGGACAGACAGACGGACAGGGCCAAATCGACTCAGCTTGTCGCCCTGATCAAGAATATATATACTTTGTGGGGTCTGCTACGCCTCCTTCTGCCTGTTTCATACTTTTAACAAAACCATTATATCCTGATTTCCCATTTTCAATGGGTTCAGGGTATAAAAGGTACACACAAAAAAAATAGAATAATTAGAATAGAACCACAACTCCGTGCTAATAGCTTCAGGCGCCTTCGGATCCGACTACTGAATCTTGTGATGATATCACAGTCTCGTTCGTCGCTTCTGGGAAGTTGAGCGCTGCAGCGATTCCATTGGAAGGTTCAGCAAGGAAGACTGAGACTGCGAAGCGCATTTTGCGAAGCATTATAATCGATTGGCTAGTGGCTAATATTCAGTACGCCTGCCTGTTAAGCTTAGATGCGAGCTTCTTGGAGCTTCTTGGAGCAAGCGCGTCATCGGTTTCTCAATTTAGAGAGGAAATTGAGTCGTTTGCCGCATATAAAGTCTCAATACTCAGCATTTCTGAATGAGTATCTTGAACTTGGTCACATGTCACGTGTTTCCCGCAATTCATTTCATCTATGCAAATATTTTCTTCCTCATGACAGCGTTCTGAAGTAAGATAGTTTCGCGTCGTCTTTGATGGATCAGCATCTACGACAACTGGTCCGTCTTTAAATGACATTCTAATGTCAGGTTCTGTCATTCAGCCGAAATTGGTCGACATATTACTGTGCTTCCGCCGATATTTGCAAAATGGATCGTTGCGTTAAGGTACCCGAACTGGACAGCTATCTGCAATGCATTTTATGGAGGAATTCGCCAGATGATGACTTGGAAGTTTTCAGGCTTGATACGGTCACCTATGGAACAAAACCAGCGTCATTCTTGTCTGTGCGCGCCATGTATCAGTTAGCCGCAGATGAAAAGGACGCATTCCCAGTCGGCTTCGCGATTTCTATGTTGACGATTTGATTTCTGGAGGAAATTCAGTCGAAGAAGCAAGACTTGTTATGCAAGAGACAGCTGGAAATTTGGCTTGTGGGAAGTTTAAATTGAGAAAGTGGTGTTCAAGCCATCCCATGGTACTGGACGGCGTAACAGACTGCGACAAGGAATTCAATGATGGCAGCGACATTACACTTGGCCTTGCATGGGATCCGGCATCTGATCAACTTCTTTTCTCATATCTGGCTCTGAATTCAGCCTCTAAGCCCTCCAGGCGTTCTGTTATCTCGTCTATTGCTAGGTTTTACGACCCTCTCGGCCTGGTCGGCCCAGTAATAACGAACGCTAAAATTTTCTTGCAACAACTCTGGAGGCATAAACTGGGTTGAGACGAGTTCCAAGTAGTGTAGTGCATGTCACACTACATAACTAGACATTTGCAGTAACTTTGGTAGCGGTGTTAGTATAGCATTCCCCAGGCTATCATTAATACCATAATCGAAGGTTGAGGTCTATGAATTCTGCGATGCCAACATCGAGGCATACGGAGCGTGCAATTATATTGTATCCAGAGGACAGCATATCATCAGCAGGTTACTTTGTTCCAAGTCTCGAGTTGCGCCTTTAAAAACGCTCACGGTTCCTAAACTGGAATTATGCGGGGCAGAGTTGCTTGCGCGTCTAATGGATGAAGTGGCTCGCTTAGGCATTTTCACAGGCCAGTTTCATTGTTGGTTTGACTCTACTGTAGCACTTTCTTGGATCAATGACGAGCCCGGGCGATTCAACGTTTTTGTTGCAAATCGCATCGCCACGATACAAGATCTCACATCAGCAATGGAGTGGCACTATATACCTACAATGCTGAATCCTGCGGATATATTATCTCGGGGTTCATTGCTCTCGGAGATAAATGCATCATCACTTTGGTTCAACGGTCCTGGTTTCTTTGCAAGCCCAGATCTCAGTGGCCAGTCTCAGCGCTTCCAGAAAGTCTCTATGGACTGCAAGTATGTAAATTCTTTCAGCCGCTTGCAGCATACGTTTGCATTAAGGTTTATTAAAAAGAGTCGTGGCCCAGGAGTAACGCTAGCAGACATCTGGAACGGCACACATATGCTGTTGAGAATAATTCAACGAGCCAACTAGCCAAACGACATAAAGGCGCTTCAAACTAAAGGAAGGTTCCGTCATCCAGCAATCTAGCCTCGCTGTCAGCGTTCCTTGATGAAGTTGGGCTGCTACGTGTCGATGGTCGTTTCAAAAACTCAACTTTAAACTTCGATAGTCGCCATCCAATCATTTTGCTTAAAGGTCATCCAGTAACTAGAGCCATCATACTGCATTTCCATCCGCGAAACTTGCACGCTGATCCCCGAGCAGTGCTAGCCTTGGTTCGCTCCCAATACTGACCAATTGGAGGTAGAAAAACTGTAGCTTGTGTAATTCAGAGATGCGTAATCTACCCAAGGATCGGGTCAACGGCTGTCGGATCTTTGGAGTCATTCTGCATTCTTTTCAACGCTTTAAATGCAACAGAGGAAAGCCAAGTCAAATCTGGTCTGACAACGCCACAAACTTCCTTGGTGCACGCAATCAGCTACAGGAGTTGAAGCGTCTATTTCTGTCAGAAATCCACCAGAAGGCTGTGAAGGACTTCTGTTTGGCAGAATCAATCGAATGGCATTTCATCCCTCCACGAGCTCCTCACTTTGGTGGTCCGATGAGCTTCGTACACTGGTTCGCAACATCGATGCTGTCATCAATTCACTCCCTTTAGTTTCGATTTCAGAGCACCCAGCAGACATAGACGCATTTCCTGAACAGTGGTCCTCTTTCTTCCTTCAGTGAGCCCAACCTGACAGTGCTCAGGTAGCGTAAGCTACCTCCAGCAGGTGTTCTGGTAAAATGCAGAACCTCCAAACCTGGCTTGGCTGTTGGCAACAGTTCTTGTGAAAGATGAGAGTCTACCGCCACTTAAGTGGCCACTAGCCAGAATAATCGAACTTATCCGTAGAGGTGATGGCGTTGCACGGGTAGCCGTACTAAAAACTCAAGCTGGCGAAATTAGAAGAGCTACAAATAAGCTGTGCTTGCTGCCCCTCAAGGATTCTGTTGATGACTAAGTCTTCAACGGGGGGAGGATGTTGGGCTCAGCAACCATCGCTTCGTTGTAATTAAGATCGGAAGTTAAACTATATGTTAGCATTTAAAGAATTTGTAAGAGATCACGCTCTTTTGCTTTCTCTTTTTCTCCCACGCAGCGGCTCAGTTTAATCAGCCGGCTCGCGTACATTGAAATTAGTAAACAATTAACTCTTGTTTAAAAGAGATGCAGTGTTATATTGACTATTACATACATACATACATAGTAGCGGAAAATGTAGGGTGCAATTGTGGTACGGCTTCTAATGGTGCATGAGTATCTGGGAGTGGTTGCTCTTCTGGTGTTGAATTACTCGATCTTATGATAATTTTCTTAGATATTGTCTTAAATTTAATGATTACAAATAATATTAGACTTATAATAGTAATTATAAAATTGTAGTGGTTATAATATTGAATGTCTTATTATATTTAGTATTTTCTAAAACTACTTGCTTTGTTTGTAGTTGTAGTGGTTATAATATTGAATGTCTTATTATATTTAGTATTTTCTAAAACTACTTGCTTTGTTTGTAGTAATGATATCAGTTCTGTTTTTGTGATATTATTTGTTACGTAGATAGTTTGTGTGTAGTCTGATAGTGTGCTTACAATTGAGATGTTATTTATTTGAAGGCTACAATCGTATATCTTAGTTATGTTATTACCTTGAATATTAATATTATTTGTATTACAATTTTGATTGAATTTTGTTTTTGGGTAGTTCCAAGTTACTATAATGTTTGGTTGTATATAGTTGATTTGGTAAGTTTTAAATGTTTTGGATTATTTGCATTCTGCTGATGTTTGAGATATTATACTACTTAAACATTCGTTTGTTTCTTGTTTTTTTGTGGTTTTTATACCCTGAACCCATTGAAAATGGGAAATCAGGGTATAATGGTTTTGTTGAAATGTATGTAACAGGCAGAAGGAGGCGTGGCAGACCCCACAAAGTATATATATTCTTGATCAGCACGACGAGCTGAGTCGATTTGGCCCTGTCCGTCTGTCTGTCTGTCCGTCCGTCCGTCCGTCCGTCCGTCTGTCCGTATGTATGAACGCGTCGATCTCAGAAGATATAAGAGCTAGAGACTTCAACTTTTTTTTAAAATGTCGGTATATATCGCGCGCATATCGAGTTTATCACTAAAAAACGATAACTCATTCCGATATTTTTATCGATAAAAAACCTTATCGAAAGTCAGTTAAAAAATTATATCTCCTACATCATTATAGCTAGAGTGTCCAAATTTTAAATATATATTAAGACGTATTTTATACAATTTCGGTTTTTGTTAAAATTTACCCCCCGCCCTTATATCCACCCCCTCACCCTCATCTTTGTAAAAGTCGTATATCAAATACTAGAGACTTGAGCTTCGGTATACACATACATTTATACATCATGATTATGTTCTGAAAGTTTCATTACGATCGTACGTCTAGAAATTGAATTATTCCACAAATAAATTCTCATAATATCGCCAACACTGCAGTGCAACCTAAGCGCAATCGCCTGTATATGCGTGTGTGTGCGTGTGTTTGTTTGTATGCGTGTGTGTGTGTGTGTGCGTGTGTATGTGCGAATTATTATTGAAATATCAGTTGCTCGAAGGGTTCAGGGGATCTCGTAGTCGAGCAGTCTCGAATAGAGCTTTCTTACTTGTTATACCCTGAACCCATTGAAAATGGGAAATCAGGTTAATGTGGTTTTGTTAAAAGTATGTAACAGGCAGAAGGAGGCGTGGCAGACCCCACAAAGTATATATATTCTTGATCAGGGCGACAAGCTGAGTCGATTTGGCCCTGTCCGTCTGTCTGTCCGTCTGTCCGTCCGTTCGTCCGTCCGTCCGTCCGTCCGTATGTATGAACGTGTCGATCTCAGAAGATATAAGAGCTAGAGACTTCAACTTTTTTTTTAAAATGTCCGTATATATCACGCGCATATCGAGTTTATCACTAAAAAACGATAACTCATTCCGATACTTTTTTATCGATAAAAAACCTTATCGAAGATCACTTAAAAAATGATATCTCCTACATCTTTCAAGCTAGAGTCTCCAAATTTAAAATGTATATTAAGATGAATTTTATACAATTTCGGTTTTTGTTAAAATTTACCCCCCACCCCTAAATCCACCCCCTCACCATCATCTTTGTAAAAGTCGTATATCAAATACTAGAGACTTGTGCTTCGGTATACACATACATTTTAACATTATGATTACGTTCTGAAAGTTTCAGTACGATCGTACGTCTAGAAATTTAATTATTCAACAAATAAGTTATCCTAATATTGCCAACACTGCAGCACAACCCAAGCGTAGTCCCCTGTATATGTGAGTGTGTGTGTATGCGTGTGTTTGTTTAAATGTGTATGTGTGTGCGTGTATTTGTTTGTATGCGTGCGTGTGTGTGTGCTAACTATTATTGAAATATCAGTTGCTTGTAGGGTTCAGGGGATCTCGTAGTCGAGCAGTCTCGACTAGAGCTTTCTTTCTTGTTATTTTTGTTTTATGGAAATAATGTAATAGCACTATGAATGGTTCCTCGGGAGCTGCTAATTTCTTCTAGTTTGATTCTAGAGAGAGCATCTGCTATGTGGTTTTCTTTTCCTTGTAGATATTTAATAGTATAGTCGTATTCGTTTAATTTAATCTTCCATCTTTGGGTATTGTATAGTATTGGGTCATTTGTAATAAGTACTTTCATTTTTTATTGGTTTGTTTCAGGGTAGTATTTGGTCAAGCACTCTCGACTTAATTGTTTTATATATTGTTATATTCAAAATGCATTATAGATTGAAATATCTAAATTAAGCAGCCGCCTAAAATTTTATCGATGTCTTCAGAATCTATTTTAATATTTCGTCCATTTACGTAGTTGGTATCCTTATTTCTTTTAATTTTTCGCAAATTCATTCATTATGAAGTTTACAATTTTGTAATAGAAAAGTAGGCTTTGACATTTATTTTTTTTTTATTTGTTACAGAAAAACTTATCGGTTTACCGTATTGTGTCACAAAAAAAAAAAAAAAAAAAAAATTATATATAATAAAGTATTTGCATATTCTGCAATGGGTGATGATGATAAAAAAAATAGATGAGGTAAGAATCTTTTTGTTTTGAGTTTCTATGCTTATAACAAATCTGATAGTCTGATAGCAAACCAGAATTCTTTTGGAACTATCTCAGTAAAACCATGAGACTAAAATTGGCTAAATGGACCAAGATGATAACAACCAATGAATACAAGGTAAGATGGTATATATTATATTGTATATTCTTTACTTAAAGATTCTTCATATAATTTGTCTACAATATTATTATTGCTTAAGTTCTATTCGCCCTTGTCTGCGAATTTCGTATTTGTATTTGTTTAGTTGCTGGTACTAGTTGGCATGAATATATTCTTGATCAGGACGACGAGCTGAGTCGATTTGGCCCTGTCCATCTGTCTGTCCGTCTGTCCGTATGCTTGAACGCCTCGATTTCATAAGATACAAAAGCTAGAGACTTAAAATAAAATATTGTAAAAGTCGTATTTCAGACTTGTGCTTCAGAATATACACATTTAAACATTTTCATTACGTTTTGATGGTTTCATTAAGATTGTACGTCTACAAATTAAATTATTCAACAAATAAATTCTCATAATATTGCGCAGTTAGCAGAGCGCGTGCGGATGCATGTGTATGTATGTAAATGTGCATAAATTAAGTACATAATGATTACAATATCAGATTGCAGAGTTCAGGGTATCTCCTAGTGGATCAGTCTCGACTAGAGCCTCTTACTTGTTTTCGGATGAATTTATGAACATAGCCAAAAATGCGTTTCATTATTCCGAATGAATTAATGTACGAGATATCTTCATTCTCTGCCGAGACGCATTTTATGCAGGCATGCTGCCGACAAGCAGTGCCTAGGCCAATAACGTTTTTTCATTTTTCAAGAAAGAAGGTTCATGCATCCATATATGGGGTTGGATATATGGGTGGGGGATAAATTTAAACAAAAATAGAAATTGCATAAAATGCTTCTTAATATACATTTTTAATTTAAACCTTTAAAGATGTGGGAGATATAATTTTGTAACTAATTTTCGATAACGTTTTTTATCGATAAACAAATAACAGGATAAGTTATCGTTTTATAAAAAAATTGAAGCCACTAGCTCTTATATCTGAGATCGACGCGTTCATACATACGGGCAGACGAACAGGGCCAAATCGACTCAGCTCGTCGCCTTGATCAAGAATATACATACGTTGTGGGGTCTGCCTGTTACATACATTTTAACAAAACCATTATACCCTGATTTCCCATTTTCAATGGGTTCAGGGTGTAATTATGTCTCCCACATTTTTTATGGCTATAGTTTTTCTCGTAGGCGAGTAGTTTCGAATAGAGCTTTCTTACTTGTTTTTATTTATACTAGTTTTTTCGCTATATTCAAATTATTTTTTTTTCAGTATCCGCCAACTTTTTACATATTCTCATTTAGAAAACTTCAGCCGACTTTAAAACAATTTTTATAAAATTTTGGGGACTACCAATAAAGTTTTAAGTTTCGTCAGCTGATTTAGGGTTGCATGGTAAATCGAAAAAAGTTTGTGAAATCATGCTGTACTTTCAAAGTGTGTAAATCTTTGCGTGTTTGAAATAGTGAAAAATATGTGTTATGGAAAAGATTCAGGAAGGTATGTCGAATAAGATTGTTTTATCGAATAAGATTATTTATCGTCCAATTGTGCAATGTGCTGCCGTTGTGTATTTTTAGATAAAAAGTAACATTCATGTGCGCGTTCTGTCAGATATCACTTTTGATTCCTCAAAGGCATTTTAAATGTTTAAATGAGAATTTGTGTGTTAATATTAGCTAAACCCAATAATAGAAACACTTTTTGCTCATTTTTGCTCCATCAAAAAATAATCGACATGTTGCAGTTAACACATGAGTTCTGCAATTCCATGCGGTGTGGGCAATATTATGAAGCTGAAGCGAGGTCTGCATAGCTGAGTAAGTTCACGCAGCCGTGCTTAAGAGAAGTGCGGTGAGTGAAACAAGCTAGTGTTTGCGGAGCGAGTGGAATAGTAGGAGAGATCTGAATAGCCGAGTGAACGGCTGAAGTTATAGATCCAGATCCTGGCGTTTTTCGAATTGCTCAAGTGAAACTAGCGTGTCTTAGCACAACACTCTCCCAGCTGGAGTGCGCTGAACAAGCACTCAGCAGGCGTACCGCGCATCAGCGAATCAGCATATAAGTTTATACTTAAGTGTAAAATTTATATAAAATCTTCAAGAAAATATATACTGTACGTCAGCTTAGACTCGGGATAAACCGAAGGTTCGTTATAACTGGCGCCCAACGTTGGGCCCTGCCGTATCAATTCCATAACCTGGTGGAATTGATGCACCTGGCAGACGCGCCAAGGGCAGGTGCAGCCGGAGCACACATTCCAAATCCAGGCAATCGGGAAACGAGCAGCGGCACCCGCCATCCAGGGGCGAGCGGGAGCAGCGGCCAGGAGCCCCCAGGCGCTAGTGGGCCGTCTTCAGGACGAAGGCAGCCAGATGACAGCGATTGTGGCCCTTGGAGCAACCCAACAAAGAGCCACGATCGACACAGGAGCGACAAGCAGCTTTATAAGTGACGGCAGTTGCAGTCATGTGGACTCGCAACTGGAGACGATGATCAGCCTGGGGAATCAGCAAAGCCAAATCCCGTTGCTGATTCTGCCAGGAGTGATCGACGATCTGGTGCTGGGCTGGGATTTCTTGGCCAGCATGGACACCACACTGGAGTGCGGCGTCTTGACACTGAGGATCGAGCCAAGAATCCCACAGTCGAGCGGACAGTCAGAGGAGAAGCTGTCCGTGGCTGTGGCCAGCGTGGAGGCGAACCCAAAGACACCAGTGGAGGCGAACATGGGACAGCCAAAGCCCATGCACAACGACCCAGAGGTGGACTCTTTTTTGATGCATGAGCTGGAGAAGTTCCAGCATGTGAAAGGCACCATCAGGATCACAGAGCACCGGATCAGGATGCAGGACAACAGGCCCATAAATCAGCGCTACTTCCCCAAAAATAAAAAAATCCAGGCGGAGGTCAACCTGCATCGAGCCCTCGAAGAGCCCACATAGCGCGCCGATTATCATGGTTCGCAAGAAGAATGAAAAGTGGCGGCTCTGTGTGGATTTTCGACAGCTGAACAGCAGATCGATTAAAAATGCATACACTTTGCCGCGGGTGCATCATATTCCGGATCAGCTGCGAGAGGCGCGCTACATCAGCAGTTTGTTTCTGAAGGATGGGTATTGGCAGATACCAGTGGAGAGACCAGCAGACCGCTGACGGCATTCACGGTGCCAGGAAAGGGGCTGTTCCAGTGGAAGGTGATTCCATTTGGGCTTCATTCTGCGCCGGCCACATTCCAGCGGGCGGTGGACCAGGTCATCTGTCCAGAGATGATGCCCCATGCCTTCGCCTATCTGGACGCCATCATCGTCATCGGCAGAACGCGGCAGGAGCCATGGACAACCTACGAGAGGTATTCCGGCGACTGCGAGCATCCAATTTGAAGATCAACATCGACAAGTGCGATTTCTTCAAGAAGGAGCTGAAGTAAAGCCGCTATCGCCGAGCTGAAGCCGCCCGCAAACGTAAAGGAGTTACGTCAATACGTGGGCATGACATTATGGACCTCTTCGTATCAGATTTTGCAGCCACAGTGCATCCGCTAAATGCACTGCTCAAAAAGGGCACGAAGTGGGAGTGGACGGAGGAGCGACAAAGGGCGTTCGAGACGGTAAAGGCCAAACTGACAAAGTCACCGGTGCTGGCGTGCCCCGACTTCTCGCAGTTGTTTTGCTTGCAGACGGATGCAAGCAATTATGGACTTGGGGTAATCCTGACGCAGGCCTTGGAAAAGGTGAGCGCGTCATTTTATATGCCAGCCGGACACTGAACAGTGCTGAAAACAACTACTCTGCCACTGAAAAAGAGTGTCTGGCTATAATCTGGGAAGCTCAGGCCATACCTGGAAGTCTGCAAATTTTTAGTGGTCACTGACCATATGCCTCTGAAGTGGCTCAATTCCATCGAGAGCCCTTCGGGAACGATTGCCAGATGGGCGCGGGAGTTGCAGCAGTACGACTTCGAGATTCGCTACAGGAAGGGCAAGCAGATTATAGTAGCAGATGCGCTCTCACGGCAGTCTCTGGGCGAAGAGACATGCCGATTGGTCAAGAGCAAGGAGATTCCAGCTGGGACAGGATGCCGCTGGCTCAGCAAGCTTCGTCAGGACCTAAAGAGGGCGCCACATAAGTTCCAGCCTCTATGGTGGAGGCTGGAAACTTATATCGGCACATCCCACATCAAGCCGGCCAAGAGGATGTGGCTGCATAGAAGTTGGGCGTGTCTCCTCTCCACGGCTTGAGATCCGCCACATGCGCAGTTCTGGTCCGCGTAGCGGCCTCCGACCTGATCCGGAAGATTACTGGGGACACGAAACTAGCGTGGTGCCAGTTTAGCTGCAAATCCCTTTGCGGCATTCGACAAGTTGCGTTCCTTTGCCCACACCTTGTCACCTACGGCCGGCTTCCACTGCCACCTCCGTAGGCTATAATGCCGCGCCTGATCCTGTCCAGCTTTCTCCAGCTTTCGACGCATTATCTCGAACACTTCGCGTATCTTGGTGACTTTCTCCATTGGGCTCAGTGCTTCCTGGCCTGTGTCGATAGTTTGCGCATCGAACAGAGATTTGGGCAGCCTTGGCTCTCGCCGTTGCGTGATAAAGGCTGACGAATACCCTGTAGATGCTGAAACGCTGCTGTTGAGCGCCAACGTCAACTCCGGCAATGCGTCATCCCAGTATCTCTGGTCGCCTCCAATGAACTGCGCAATCATTGTTTTCACTGTCCTGTTGTCCCTCAGCTAGCAACAATAAATGTAAGCAACAAATACCTACATGTATACATGTTTATGTATATGTATATGTCGAAGATCAAGTAGTACTAATATGTTGACGCGCACTGTAATGGTGCTTCTATTTTCCTTTATGCGTGCCTTCGAACTTGAGCCTGTGTGTTCGATGCCCTTGAACAAAGAATGCTCTATGACAGAGTATGGTGGTTGTTTTGGTCACACATGAGCGCAACCTGCATAGCGAAATTATTGAGAGTATTTGGTGGTCAGTATGTGAAATAAGAGTTGTTTGCTATTTCACAACTATTGTAATTTCATAAGAATATTGCATCAGCCGTTTGGTGTGTTGTGACTGGAATATGATTTTTAGCATGGAAATGTCCCGTTGTAGCTGGGCGACAGCGTGTGTAGCTGTCGCTGAGTGTGGTTCGGTGGCAAGCACAAGAAATGGTTTAGACAAAGAGGTCAGTTACGTTTAGAACTTGTCTGCCGCCGAAACTCGCTGCACAATGGAGATTAATCAAGAGAATACTAGTGCTTCAACAAGAATATTAGTGCTTCGACATCAGAAGTGGGATTCGGCTCACTATCTACCACTCTGAATGAGCCACTACGAATATTAATTGAGCAACAAAATAAAAATTTAATCGAGCTTGTAAAGCATTGCAATCAAAGGCAGCTGAAACCACAAATAATAAGACAATAGTGTTGTCAAAATTCAACGCAGAAGTTGCTGGCGCCGACGCAGCAGCATGGTGCGCTACAGTGAATATCATCATGGCGGAAAATCTCATAAAAGGCAGTGCATTAGTGATGGCTTTGAGTGCAGCGTTGGATGGCAGTGCATCGCAGTGGCTTTCACAAACATGCTATCCTGACATAACTTGTGCGGAATTTTCATTGGTCAAAGAAAAGATAAGTTCTAAGTTAATTGGTAAAAGAATTAATAATGTAGTAATTTTAAAGGGTATTGGCAATGGTAGTATTTGTAGTACATTGCAAATACTTGGTAATGTAAAAATTAACAATTTTTTGCATTGAGATACTATTTCATGTTTTGGGGGATGAAAACTTAAAAAAAGGTGTCGTGATTGGTCGAGAAATATTGTCTAATGGGTTTCATATCATTATGTCTCCCGGAAAATTGGAAGTTATCAGATCGAAAATTGTAAACCGTTGCTCAAATGATGATATATTTGTTGAATTGAATACCGATCTCGTTGTCGGAGATATCGGAATAGTAAAAATCGTTCAATTTCTTCTCAAAAACTGCCATAATTTCGATTTACTATTTCACTGCTGTTCTGTGTGGGTGCACGCGCACGCTCGCTCATACATGTATGTGTTGCGGTTGTTGTGTCTGTCTCACTCTAATTTACTGTCGTGCCCAGACTGCGCCAGACAGAGTCGTCTGCCAGGTTAGGATAACGGATCGGGGAAGAACGAATGGAATTGAAATAACGGCAGTCGCATAGTCACACATACAACCTTAAGCGTTATTGCGAAGTACATTTTATTCTTTCCTCTTTACGCTCTTAATCTTGAAATATAGTGATGACACGATGTTTATAATAGTGATAACATGATATTCATAATATTGTAAAGACACGACACTTATATTTTTTTTTTCTTTGTATAATTCGGTTTTGGCCTTGAGACAATTTATCGGATTGGCATCATATTTTCGGCAATTTATACAAGAATTTTCGTGTTTGATGAAGCCATTATATATTTTGACGTTGGAAAATAACGAGTTTTTCTGGAAGCCAGAACATAAACAAATAAGACAAAAAGTTGTTTCTCTGCTTACGCAGAGCCAGTCTTAGTAATATTTGACCCCCAATACCCGATTGAGTTGCATATGGATGCAAGTGCTCCAGGATACGGAGCCATTTTATTACATAGAATCAACAATAAGGCTCATGTCGTTGAGTTTTTCAGTAAGGCAACTTCATCTGCTGAGTCACGATACCGTTCTTACGAATTAGAAACTCTTGCGGTTGTCATGGCTATAAAGCATTTCCGACATTATTTGACGGGCAGAGAGCTCGTCGTTCTTACTGATTGCAACTCACAAAGGTGGTGGGCATATTTACAAACGTTCACGTTTGATTTTGCAGTATAGAGAGGGCAAGAAAATGGTAGAACACGATCCTTGCCAATTGTCCCCAAGAGCGTTCAGATGGTCTGTAATAAATCAGATTCATGAATTAATTATGCATTTAGGCTGGGAGAAGACGTTGGATAAGGCCTATGACTATTACTGGTTTGAAAACATGTCCAAGTATATACGAAAGCTCGTCGAAAACTAAGTGGGGAAGTCTGATCAACAGAAGTATGTTATTGTCCAAATAGATGCTTTCACTAAATTTGTCTATTTAACACACACGGTCAAGATTGACGCTAAGAGCTGCATAGTTGTTGTGACATCAGCTGTATCATTGTTTGGAGTACCAAACCTCATACTCGCAGACCAGGGTAGGTGTTTCGCCAAGTTTAGCGAGTTTTGTTCTAAACAGAAAATATGCTTGCATTTAATTGCGACGGGCGCAAGTAGAGCAAACGGATAAGTTGAACGGACTATGAACACCTTGAAAATCTGTTAACTGCAGTTGAGACTAGCACTCGAGAGGTTCAGTTAGCCTTAAATTGTACAGTAAGTCGTGTAACAAAGGCAAGTCCTTTAGAATTGTTTATTGGTAAGGTTGCTCGACCGTAGGGGCTGCTACCACTGTGCGGCACGACACATGAGGTCGATCTGGTAGAATCAAGAGCACGGGCAGCGGAAAATATTTCAGGAGCAGGAGCTTACAACAAAGCGTGATTTGATAAAACCAAAGCTAAATTAGTTAGATATAAAATAGGCGACTTTGTGTTGTTGAGGATTAAGAAAGGCATCTGACGAAATTAAGCCCCAAGTTTAGAGGGCCGTTGCAGATATTTGAATTGGTAGACGGAGGGGTATGTACCAATTGAAATGGAAAGTTGCGACGAGGATTTGAATATAATTGAAAGAGACATTAATGGATTGATTGAAAGAAAAGCTGTTGAAAGAGACAGTAATGAAGTAATTGAAGCTGTTGCAAGAGACAGTAATGAAGTAATTGAAGCTGTTGCAAGAGACAGTAATGAAGTAATTGAAGCTGTTGCAAGAGACAGTAATGAAGTAATTGAAGCTGTTGCAAGAGACAGTAATGAAGTAATTGAAAGAGAAGCTGTTGCAAGAGACAGTAATGAAGTAATTGAGAGAGAAGCTGTTGCAAGAGACAGTAATGAAGTAATTGAGAGAGAAGCTGTTGCAAGAGACAGTAATGAAATAAGAGATGGTGAAATGTTCTGATCGTAGCGTGTGGCACATGAGATAATTTGATGTAGAACGAGCTAAGGTTATGATAATGCGAACAATTATGAAGAATTTGAGCTAAGTAGGAAGATAAATTTATGTCAACCTAAGAATAAAACTAAAATCGGAAATAAGATTTTATATAAAACTGTAAGAAAAAAAAAATGTAAAAAGATATTCAGTTGTAATGGATCAATTTATGAGATAAAACGGAATCTTATGCTTAATATTTGGTAAATAAATTGATGTATGTGGAAAAGCTTGGTATAATATTACACGAGGCCGTGTTAAGGTCAGGATGGTCAAGTAGTACTAATATGTTGACGCGCACTGTAATGGTGCTTCTATTTTCCTTTATGCGTGCCCTCGAACTTGTGCGTGTGTGAGTCGAGCCTGTGTGTTCGATGCCCTTGAACAAAGAATGCTCTATGACAGAGTATGGTGGTTGTTTTGGTCACACATGAGCGCAACCTGCATAGCGAAATTATTGAGAGTATTTAGTGGTCAGTATGTGAAATAAGAGTTGTTTGCTATTTCACAACTATTGTAATTTCATAAGAGTATTGCATCAGCCGTTTGGTGTGTTGTGACTGGAATATGATTTTTAGCATGGAAATGTCCCGTTGTAGCTGGGCGACAGCGTGTGTAGCTGTCGCTGAGTGTGGTTCGGTGGCAAGCACAAGAAATGGTTTAGACAAAGAGGTCAAGTACGTTTAGAACTTGTCTGCCGCCGAAACTCGCTGCACAATGGAGATTAATCAAGAGAATACTAGTGCTTCAACAAGAATATTAGTTCTTCGACATATACATGTATATAAACGTTGAAAACGATCAGCTAACAACAGTCACACTGGCAATAGCGACGTCGAAAGACTTAATAACACACTAACAGAAAATTCATACACTAAACATAGAAGAGAAGAGACCAATAATCGAACAAATGGCTAGAGCTGTATACTTTTACAATAACACATACCAAACCACCACGAAATTCACACCATTCGAAGTACAGAATCACAAAGTAGATCACTTGAAATTGTACGAAAAAATGTTAGCGGAAAAATCCAGAAAAATAGCGAAACTAAATGATAAAAGGGAAACCTACATAGAGAATAGAACAGAGGGATTTATTAAGAATTATAAAAACCTAAGACATAAAGAACCCAAAGTCAGAAAAGCAAATTTACAAAATATCCATACAACAAATGTTAAAAGACCTACCAAATTTTGCAGGTAATAATAACAATCATCATCATGATCCTGTTGCCAACGCTGTCGGCAGCAACGATCAATATATCCTCAATCCTGGTTGAAAACGGCTTCGTATCACTAGGGGAGAGCACAGTGAAACTCGTCAACAATTCTACCACCTTTAACATAATAGCGTCAGCTAAATACAACCTCTTTCATCCTTCTATACTAACAAACGAAGTATTTACACTCTACAACATAGACTTCTACAAAATTAAATTAATCGGCATGGGAGGTTTGAACTACGAAAATAGCAATCATTGCAATTAAAATACCAATTAACATCATAACAACCACAATATTTCTGATAACCCCACTAACAAACCAGAAAAATAAAAGAATCGACATGAGTCCCGAAAGAGTGGTAAAAAGCCAAAACAAAACTTACACATACGAAGAACACAAAACAATAAATGAACTGAAACTGAGCTCTAACTGTAGAAAAATTGTAAAATGATAGAAGACGTAGAGTTTAAGATGCAATTAATAAACGAAGGCACATTACTAATAAGCAACGCAGAAAATAAGATAATTCAATATAATTGTAATGAATCCAACAATAATGAAATATTAAAAAGTAACTTCCTTGTAGAATTTACAAAGTGTACAATCTCCATTGATTAAACTTACTATAAAAATAATACAAAAACATTCTTAGAAGAAGTAAAAACACTAAAGCGATTCATAGGAATATATGTATATGCTCGCCACCGCTTCCAGTGAAAATGCTCGCCGCCGCTTCCATCGAAAATACTCGGCTAGCAACAATAAATGTAAGCAACAAATACTTACATGTATACATGTTTATATACATGTATACATGAACGTTGCAGTCGGGCGCTACCGACTGCGAAATACTCATTCACAGTCCCTTTGTAAATTTAATTTATTTTGGCTTTAAAAAAAAAATTAGTACAAAACAATTATGCTTTTTGATTATATTGTAGCTTTTGGTAATTTTTATCGAGTAATCGATAATTATTATATTGATCGCGCACTTTTTGAGTACAAATGTATGGTAATTTTCGTTGATAGCTTTCGGTCACACCTATTGCAGATTCTTAAGCGTTTGCTTACATTACAAAAGCGCGCTTTTTAGTATTCTACGAATTGCGATTCATTCCTGGATTTTCTAGCTGTTATTGTAGTTTTGTCAGATGACGCTCTGTTATTAGCTTACTGTATTTTAGCTACCAGTTTGTAAAGCAAAGCGATAGCGTGGGCGCTAAAGGCGTCGCAAGTTATGTTACAGTGGCGGAGGTTCAAAGCCCCATCAAGGTTAAGTTTTTTTTTTTCATACATATTTCGTTTTTTATAAATTAGATTTTTTATTCTTCTTAAAAAGTCCTCATATATGTATGTACGCATATATGCATGTATATGTATGTACATACATAAGTCTGCACGCATATGTAGCATCCAGCATTCCAGCCTTTCTTATGCACGCGCTCATTTGTATGTGTGTATGTATGTACACTTAAATGCATACTCTAGCGTTGAAATGAGACTGATTTCTTTTTGCTTTGTTCTTGAATTTACCATCCGCTACTCTCATAACAAGAATCTTATTTTTGGATTTCATTTTAATTACTATTGATGACAGTAGGCGGTAGCGCTGTCGGCAAAGGCGCCGGCTAAGTTTTTTTTTGTTATTTTGACAAACATGGCTTGGGTGCGAGTTCAAATCCCGCGGAAAACTCTTTTTTGTAAATTGCAAATTTTGTTATTTTAGCTTCTTTTATATTTTTTAAATATTTAAATTTTATTTTTAACTTTTATAAAAATCTTTCCTTCCGTGTTATCAATGCCTATTAAGCCTATTTGTATACACATGTACATACATAGATAGCTCAAGCATATAAATGTCGCAATTTGATACTACAAATGTCGATTGCAACGCCCCTAGTGGCGTTCTTAGAAAGAGCTAACGGTAACGTAAATGCAAAATTTGAATGCTTACGCTCAGAAAATGTGAAAATTACAGGGTATTTTTCGATATGCCACGCCCCCAAAGAGGCGTGACAATTATTTTTGGGGCATCGATAGAGGAGGTTACCAGTAACTCAACTATCCAAATTTGAAGCTTCTAGCTCTTAAACTGTAGGAGATATAAAGTTTTGCGGTTTGCCACGCCCCCTTTGGGCGGAAATATATTGTGAGGAGCAATATAGGTATGCACGTATTAATGTATATGAACGTACGTATTTGCTGTGCGTTTATATGCATATACGTGCATATATATGTTGCTCTGGAAAGGGGGTCAAAGTCCTGTTAGAGGCGGTCTCTTTCGCTCCTACAGATTCAGCAATGGGTTCGCGTCGCACGCACGACGATCATCGGGGACCGTTAGCCGAGGTGCCGTTCGTGCCGGGTGATAGTAGTGATCACTTTCACTCGCAGGGCACCAACGGTACTTCGGCCAATGGGAGGCGGTCACGCAATTTGGCGGGCGAGTGGCGTCACCCGAATCACGCCACTTTACCGTTGCTGTGGAGCCGAGCGGCTGAAAGGCCCCGCTCCAGAGCCGAACGGGCCCCGTTATCACCCGAAGCAGGGCCTGTGGCTGGGCTATAAAAGGCCACCGGCGGCTCCATACGAGGCTGGAAATGTTTGAGAGGCTGATATGTTTGAGAAAAGTGAGAGGATCGAGAAAAGTTTGGTGATTAAAGTGATTAGTGAAAGTCAACGCGAGTGGTGAATCAGGACTCCCAGGACTTCAAAGGACAGCAAGGACATCGTGGGAACAGCAAGGACATCCAGTGGGAATCCTTGCGACAACAAAAGAGGCAATCAGCAGCATCAGCGGCACCGATCAGGACATCGGTGCATATCAGCGGCTGAAGCGAGGCCTGCACATCTGAGTAAGTTCGCGTAGCCGTGCGCAAGAGAAGTGTTTGTGAGCGAAAACGAAGCTAGTGTTGTGCTGTGCGAGTGGGATAGTAGGAGAGGCCTGCATATCTGAGCGAACCGCCAGAGTTTTGTCCAGACGGAAGTCCTGGCGTTTCCCGAATCGTCCCGGTAAACCAGCGGGTTTTAGCACAATACTCTCGCAGCCGGAGTGCGTTGAACCAGCGCTCGGTAGGTGTGCTTCGCTAAAGCCAACCAGCGAGCCAGCATAACTTTAAGTGACGTGTACATTTTAAACTTAGTCAAGAGAATATATTTACGCTATAAAACCTAAAATCACAAGTGACTAATTATTATCGCAGGGGCTTCAACAAATAAATTTGTTGGCACGAATCCACAGTCAGCTGAAACTAGCCCAGCTTAGACTCGGGATAAACCGAAGGTTCGTTACAATATCTACCATAGCTTGTTGGACTTGGGTGGTCAACTCGCGTATATATACCAAATTACAAGTCTCTAACATCAATAGTGGCTAAAATATAGCCAAATTTGAAAAATTACTATATCTTCAGGTCCGATTTGCCACGCCCCTAGTAGGCGTACACATAAAATTTTCATTCAGTCATTATAGAATTATAGCATTAGCTCACATGCGAAATTTAAACGTTCTAGCTTTAGAACTTTAGGAGATACAGTTTTTTCTGATTTGCCACGCCCCCAATGGGTTTAGATATATCCACCATAGCTTCTTGGACTTGGGGGGTCAACTCGGATCTACATACCAAATTTCAACTTTCTAGCTCTTCAACTAACATGATTTCTGGTATATCGGAAAATGCATTTTCCGATTTGCCACGCCCCTAGTGGGCGGATCGGGAAAATTTTAACACTTTATAAATCGGAGTTATACACGAGTATGTGTTCCAAATTTCAAGTCTCTAGCTTCAATAGCGGCGAAATGAACTGCGTTCATAAGGACAGTCGGACAGGACAGACGAACAGACGGACGGACAGCAAGACGGACATTGCACAAAACCAATATACTAATTCACTTCGTGAATGAGTATAACAACTAACAACACTCACCAGAAGCAAAATAACGCTAACACCAATATTAACACCAGAATTAACACTAACACTAATACCAACACCACATACAATAGACCAAGTCAAAACAGCCAGCCCTCTAATAACAACAAGAACACTGGCCAAACAAATCAACAGCCAGATAACAGACCACAACCCAACCAAAACCAAAATCCTAAACCAGATTATAACAATAACAAGTAAGAAAGCTCTAGTCGAGACTGCTCGACTACGAGATCCCCTGAACCCTACAAGCAACTGATATTTCAAAAATAATTAGCAAGCACACACGCACACACACACGCACACGCATACATACAAATACACGCACACATACACGCATACAAACAAACACACGCATACACACACTCACATATACAGGCGATTGCGCTTGGGTTGCGCTGCAGTGTTGGCAATATAATGAAAACTTATTTGTTGAATAATTTAATTTCTAGACGTACGATCGTAATGAAACTTTCAGAACGTAATCATAATGTTAAAATGTATGTGTATACCGAAGCTCAAGTCTCTAGTATTTGATATACGACTTTTACAAAGATGATGGTGAGGGGGTGGATTTAGGTGTGAGGGGTAAATTTTAACAAAAACCGATATTGTATAAAATTCATCTTAATATACATTTTAAATTTGGAGACTCTAGCTTGAAAGATGTAGGAGATATAATTATTTGGATATAATTAAGTGATCTTCGATAAGGTTTTTTATCGATAAAAAAATATCGGAATTAGTTATCGTTTTTTAGTGATAAACTCGATCTGCGCGTGATATATACGGACATTTTAAAAAAAAGTTGAAGACTCTAGCTCTTATATCTTCTGAAATCGACGCGTTCATACATACGGACGGACGGACGGACGGACGGACGGACGGACAGACAGACGGACAGGGCCAAATCGACTCAGCTTGTCGCCCTGATCAAGAATATATATACTTTGTGGGGTCTGCCACGCCTCCTTCTGCCTGTTACATACTTTTAACAAAACCATTATACCCTGATTTCCCATTTTCAATGGGTTCAGGGTATAAAAACAATGGCTCAAGACAAACAAGAATGTCTCATATGAGCGTTGATACCAAAGGGAACGATTTCCCTCCTATGGAAATCGAAACTTTGGACGAAAATCAGGCAGAGGAAGTAAATTTTTGGATACCTTGCCTAAGGCAAACATACCCATAATAACGTGGACAATAGGAAAGAAGGAAATCAGATGCTTAGTCGATACTGGTGCGACGACAAGCATCTTAAAATCAAAATTTCTTGAACAACAATACCCAAAAATTGAACTCACCAGACCTTGTTCTTATAAAACTCTTAACGGTGTTAATATTGTAAAATACGCCGTAACCACACCTTTCCCCAAAGAAATTCCCTACTTGGGAACACTTCAGTGGAAACTTATAGATTTCCCAAACGAAAATTTCTCAGCAATATAAGGGCAAAGCTTTCTAAAAGCATTCAAAGCTCAAATAAATAATAATGAACGATACGTACAATTACTAGACAAGAAATTCTATTTTTTAGATTACGAATATCCAGAATCAATCCACAACGCTTGTGCTCTGCAACCTATAAACATAGATTTTATACGAGACCGTCTTAACCTCGAACATTTAAATGACGAGGAACGCCAAGCTGTCGAAGCTCTACTTGCGGAATCCAATGATATATTTTTTCGGGAGGGGGACGTTTTGTCAGCAACAAACCAAATCTCCCATGAAATTATTACTACAGTGGATAGGCCCTTATATTCTCAAATATATAGATATCCCCAAATCCACGAAAAAGAAATAAATAGACAGATAAAAGAAATTCTTAAGCAAAATATAAAAGAAAGTAACTCCCCCTATAACAGCCCCTTATGGATTGTTGACATAAAACTCGATAATTCAGGATCAAAAAAGTTCAGAATTGTCATCGATTACCGTAAACTGAATGAATTTACGGTCGACAACAGATTTCCAATTCCTAATCTTAATTCCTTGCTAGATAAACTGGGTAGATCACAATATTTTACAACCCTCGACTTAGCGAAAGGCTTTCATCAAATTTTCTTTAAAGAGGAGGACAGACCAAAGACAGCATTTTCAACACCGTCAGGTCACTACGAGTTCATCAGTTCATCAGAATGCCGTTCGGACTCAAAAATGCTCCATCGACATTCCAGAGACTTAGAAACGAAGTCTTGAAAGTCTATATTGGCGAAAACTGCGTCGTCTACATGGACGACATGACTAACTAGCAGCATTTGAAAAGTTAAAAACATTAGTTACAAATAGTCCAGTCCCACGATACCCAAATTTTTCTAAAAAGTTCACTATCACTTCAGATGCCAGCAATTTCGCGATGGGAGCAGTCCTTTCTCAAGAAAGTCACCCAATCGCATATGCATCCCGAACGTTAAATCAGCACGAATTTAACTATTCAACCATAGAGAAAGAGCTTCTACCCATAGTGTGGGCCGTAAATTACTTTCGACCATATGTTTATGGTAGAGAATTCAACCTCGAGAGCGATCACCAACCATTAAAATGGCTGATGGCTAAATATACAGGCAAAGACATTAGCCCAAGATTGCAGAGATGGCTCATCAGTCTGGGAGAGTACAACTTCCACATGGAATATATAAAAGGGAAATGTAATAACATCACTGACTTTTTGAGTAGGATTAGAGAGGACGAAATAAACCTAATGGAAGTTGAATCCACGAATGATGAAGACAACAGATCTCTAGCAGCTCAAACGATTCATTCTAAAGAAGAGGATCAGGTTTTCGACATTTCTATACTAGAAACAGCAGTTAACAGATTCAATGTACAGCTAATTTTTACAGAAACGAAACTCGAAACCACCGTACAGGTGTTCGACAAAAAGAGAATTTACATTAGCAAGAAAGACGTAGAAGACAACCAAGCAATAAACATCGTCCGACGAGAAATAACAACAGGAACAAGAAAGAAAGCTCTAGTCGAGACTGCTCGACTACGAGATCCCCTGAACCCTACAAGCAACTGATATTTCAATAATAATTAGCAAACACACACACACACACGCATACAAACAAACACACGCATACAAACAAACACACGCATACACACACACTCACATATACAGGCGATTGCGCTTGGGTTGCGCTGCAGTGTTGGCAATATGAGAACTTATTTGTTGAATAATTTAATTTCTAGACGTACGATCGTAATGAAACTTGCAGAACGTAATCATATTGTTTAAATGTATGTATGTAGGATTTTACATTTATTGAGTAAATTAAAAGTCAATTTAACGATTTCCTTTTAACTTTAAACTTTAACGAGTTTTACAACAAATGTCTACAGAATTATATTATATTATATTGTATTTTATTATAGAGATTAATTTTAGTTACACTTAGGTTATTTAATTATCTGTACGTGTTCATGATCTTTTCACTTCTTATGATCTCTATTTCACTTCTGTTCTTCTTTATCTTATTCGGTACTTTTACTTAGCGACAGTTGATTCTGTTGTACGTCTTAGCTGCTTGACGGCTGCCTCACCGACTCATTCGTCGACGACTGCATAACGACTCTTCTTCTAAGAACGACTCTTGATCTAGTTCAAAAACTAACGTTTACTCCGATTCCCTGCGGTTCATCTGCCAGGGGTGTTGCAATTTTTACGAATCCCACATGTATATGCCGAAGCAAAAGTCTCTAGTATTTGATATACGACTTTTACAAAGATGAGGGTGAGGGTGGTGGATTTAGGGGTGGGGGGTAAATTTTAACAAAAACCGAAATTGTATAAAATACATCTTTATATACAATTTAAATTTGGAGAGATGTAGGAGATATAATTATTTAGGTAAGGTAAGGTTTTTTATCGATAAAAAAGTATCGGAATGAGTTATCGTTTTTTAGTGATAAACTCGATATGCGCGTGATATATACGGACATTTAAAAAAAAAATTGAAGTCTCTAGCTCTTATGTCTTCTGAAATCGACGCGTTCATACATACGGACGGACGGACGGACGGACGGACGGACAGACAGACGGACAGGGCCAAATCGACTCAGCTTGTCGCCCTGATCAAGAATATATATACTTTGTGGGGTCTGCCACGCCTCCTTCTGCCTGTTACATAATTTTAACAAAACCATTATACCCTGATTTCCCATTTTCAATGGGTTCAGGGTATAATTAAATTTACAAAGGGAGTGTGAATGAGTATTCCGCAGTCGGTAGCACCCGACTGCAACGTTCTTACTTGTTTTTGTTGATTTTTGTCCAAAAACTCTTGAAATTCATGATTCAAATTTGGCGGAGAGTTTTCAATTTTCGCGTCTTCAGTTGAATCATGTTGCATATCATAAATTTCTAACATGATGCATTTAACAGTTTCTAAGACATAATTTTTTTTTCTGCTGGCAAAAAACTTAATTCTTTGAATGGGGGATTTAAAAATAATCCAACCAAATGAACGGTACTTGGCAGAAAACGCTTCTCTAGAGAGTTCAAGGTTTTACTTTTACGTGCTCCATAACATTGGAGTCATATATTTCAATTTTACAATTTTTTTTTAGTTTCTCGTACCATAAAGCATATATATGAATGGTTGGCTCTGTTTCAGATGACAATTTGTCAGAACAATCTTTGAATGGTTTTAGAAATGAAATTAAACATTCCATTAAAGTGAAATCAATATCTGCTATAAGTTGTTGTTTAGACATGAACATACATAATAAAAATAGAGACAATACTCGATAACCTGCGCGTTATCCGACACAAAGTAATAAATATGTCACCCCTTAGTTGCAGCGACCAATGCAGCGACCAATATGTAAATGTAACGTGAGCCTGGCCCAGCGATCTAAAAAAGGGACACTTGAGTAAACATCTGTGCACTTGTTTTTATGAGAAAATGCACCCTTCCAGTGACTGGAAGTAGTTTTAAGAGTCTCTGTTAGGTATATAAGAACTAGGACTCTAAGCAATAAGCAATTCAGTTTCAATCTTGAATTCGGAAAATGTGGAGTTGTTTCATTTAACGCTCTAACATTGTAGTTGATTGTTTGTTAAAAATAACATTTTAATCTCTTCCTGAACCTCCCAAATGCTTTCAAGAATAATGAAAACTGAATTCCAATTTTTCCAATAAGGAAACGGGATTCTTTTCTATAACGTCGTCCATGACTAAGTTCCCGATTCGTCTTGCCTTCGCCATGACGATCAACAAATCACAGGGCCAATCTTTGACTATCTGTGGCCTCATGGTCAATTGTACGTTTGCATTATTTTTTCTTGCACCTGACCAAAAAACAAAGAATGTCGTTTACCACAAGGTGCTTGAATGAAAATCCGATTAATAAATTAATCAAAGTGTGTCCCAACCTGAACAACATAGCTTTCAAGCCAGCTACTACTTTATATACGATGTATTTATACTGGGAAGAAACTAATAAAAATACAAAAAAAAAAAAAAAAAACAAAAATATAAATGTAACATTTTTAACAAAAA